>NW_027446710.1:0-47151 GCF_038048845.1 Mixophyes fleayi | reverse complement strand
TATGATTCATGATTCAATTCATGATTCATGATATAATTCATGATTCATGATTCATGATTCAATTCATGATTGATGATTCAATTCATGATTCATAATTCATGACTCATGATTCAATTCATGATTCAATTCATGATTCAAGAACCAATTCATGATTCGATTAATGATTCAATTCATGATTCATGATTCAATTCATGATTCAATTCATGATTCATGATTAAATTCATGATTCAATTCATGATTCATGATTCGATTCATGATTCATGATTCAATTCATGATTCAATTCATGATTCATGATTCATGATTCGATTCATGATTCATGATTCTTGATTCAATTCATGATTCATGATTCGATTCATGATTCATGATTCAATTCATGATTCAATTCATGATTCATGATTCATGATTCAATTCATGATTGGATTCATGATTCATGTTTTATGATTCAATTCATGAATTATGATTCATGATTCATGATTCATGATTCAATTCATGATTAATGTTTTAATTCATGATTCATAATTCAAGATTCATGATTCAATTCATGATTCATGATTCATAATTTAATTCATGATTCACGATTCAATTCATGATTCATAATTCATTATTCATGACTCAATTCATGATACATGATTCAATGCATGATTTGAATCCTGATTCATTTCATGATTCATGATTCGATTTATGATTCGTGATTCATGATTAAATTCATGATTCAATTCATGATTCATGATTCATGATTCATAATTCATGATTCATGATTCATGCTTCAATTCATGATTCATGATTCGATTTATGATTCATGATTCAATTCATGATTCATGATTCATGATTAATGATTCAATTCATGATTCATGATTCATGATTCAATTCATGATTCATGATTCGATTTATGATTTATGATTCAATTCATGATTCATGATTCATGATTCATAATTCAATTCATGATTCATAATTCATGATTAATGATTGCAATTCATGATTCATGATTCATGATATATTTCATGATTCATGATTCAATTCATGATTCATGATTCATGATTCATGATTCAATTCAAGATTCATGATTCGATTCATGATTCATGATTCAATTCATGATTCATAATTCATGATTCAATTCATGATTCGATTCATAATTCTTGATTCATGATTTAATTCATGATTCATGATTCATGATTCAATTCATGATTCAATTCATGATTCATGATTCATGATTCAATTCATGATTCATGATTCGATTCATGATTCATGATTCAATTCATGATTCATAATTCATGATTCAATTCATGATTCATGATTCGATTCATAATTCTTGATTCATGATTTAATTCATTAATCATGATTCATGATTCAATTCATGATTCATGATTAATTATTCAATTCATGATTCAATTCATGACTTATGATTCAATTCATGATTCAATTCATGATTCGTGATTTATGAATCATGATTCATAATTCAATTCATGATCCATAATTCATGATTCATGATTCAATTTATGATTCATGATTCATGATTCATGATTCAATTCATGATTCATGATTCAATTCATGATTCATGATTCAATTCATGATTCGATTCATGATTCAATTCGTGATTTGAGTCATGAGTTATAATTCATGATTTGATTTATGATATATGATTCATTAATCATAATTCAATTCATGATTCATGATTCAATTCATGATTCATGATTCGATTCATGATTCATGATTCAATTCATGATTCAATTCATGATTCATGATTCATGATTCGATTCATGATTCATGTATCAATTCATGATTCAATTCATGATTCATGATTGGATTCATGATTCATGATTCAATTCATGATTCATGATTCATGATTCATGATTCATGATTCAATTTATGATTCATGATTCATGTTTCAATTCATGATTCATGATTCATGATTCAATTCATGATTCATGATTCATGATTCATGATTCAATTCATGATTCATGATTCATGATTAATGATTCAATTCATAATTCATAAATCATGATTCAATTCATGATTCATGATTCAATACATGATTCATGACTCAATTAATGATTCGATTCATGATTCAATTCATGATTGATGATTGGATTTATGATTCATGATTCATTATTCAATTCATGATTCATGTTTCAATTCATGATTCAATTCATGATTCATGATACAATTCATGATTCATGATTCAATTCAATATTCATGATTCATGATTCATGATTCGATTCATGATTCAAATTTATGGTTCAATTCATGATTCATGATTCATGATTCAATTTATGAATTATGATTCATGATTCATGATTCATGATTCAATACATTATTCATGATTCATGATTCATGATTCATGATTCAATTCATGATTCAAATCATGATTCATGATTCAATTCATGATTCATGATTCAATTCATGATTCATGATTCAATCCATGATTCATAATTCATGATTCATGATTCATGTTTCATGATTCATGATTTATTAAATGATTCAATTCATTATTCAATTCATGATTCATAATTCATGATTCATGAATCATGATTCAATTCATGATTCATGATTTATGAATCAATTCATGATTCATGATTAATGATTCAATTCATGATTCATGATTCATGATTCATGATTCATGATTTATGATTCAATTCATGATTCATGATTCAATTCATGATTCATGATTCATGATTCATCATTCATGATTTATGATTCATGATTCAATTCATGATTCATCATTCAATTCATGATTCAATTCATCATTCAATTCATGATTCATGATTCAATTCATGATTCATGATTCAATTCATGATTCATAATTCATGATTCATGATTCATGATTCATGATTCAATTCATGATTCAATTCATGATTCATGATTCAATTCATGATTCATGATATAATTCATGATTCATGATTCAATTCATGATTCATTAATCATGATTCATGATTCAATTCATGATTCAATTCATGATTCAAGAAATAATTCATGATTCGATTTATGATTCAATTCATGATTCAATTCATGATTCATGATTCAATTCATGATTCAATTCATGATTCATGATTCGATTCATGATTCATGATTCAATTCATGATTCAATTCATGATTCATGATTCATGATTCGATTCATGATTCATGATTCTTGATTCGATTCATGATTCATGATGATGATTCAATTCATGATTCATGATTCGATTCATGATTCATGAATCTTGATTCGATTCATGATTACGATTGATGATTCAATTCATGATTCTTGATTCATGATTCGATTCATGATTCATGATTCAATTCATGATCCATAATTCATGATTCGATTCATGATTCATGTTTTATGATTCAATTCATGAATTATGATTCATGATCATGATTCATGATTCAATTCATGATTAATGTTTTAATTCATGATTCATAATTCAAGATTCATGATTCAATTCATGATTCATGATTCATGATTCATAATTCAATTCATGATTCACGATTCAATTCATGATTCATAATTCATTATTCATGACTCAATTCATGATTCAAGATTCATGATACATGATTCAATGCATGATTTGAATCCTGATTCAATTCATGATTCATGATTCGTGATTCATGATTCAATTCATGATTCAATTCATGATTCATGATTCATGATTCATAATTCATGATTCATGATTCATGCTTCAATTCATGATTCATGATTCATGATTCAATTCATGATTCATGATTCAATTCATGATTCATGATTCGATTCATGATTCATGATCTCAATTCATGATTCATGATTCAATTCATGATTCATAATTCATGATTCATGATTCAATTCATGATTCATGATTCATGATTCAATTCATGATTCATGATTCATGATTCAATTTATGAATTATGATTCATGATTCATGATTCATGATTCAATACATTATTCATGATTCATGATTCATAATTCATGATTTATGATTCATGATTCAATTCATGATTCATCATTCAATTCATGATTCAATTCATGATACAATTCATGAATTATGATTCAATTTATGAATTATGATTCATGATTCATGATTCATGATTCATGATTCATGATTCATGATTCAATTCATGATTCAAATCATGATTCATGATTCAATTCATGATTCATGATTCAATTCATGATTCATAATTCATGATTCATGATTCATGATTCAATTCATGATTCAATTCATGATTCATGATTCAATTCATGATTCATGATTCAATTCATGATTCATGATTCAATTCATGATTCATGATATAATTCATGATTCATGATTCATGATTCAATTCATGATTGATGATTCAATTCATGATTCATAATTCATGACTCATGATTCAATTCATGATTCAATTCATGATTCAAGAACCAATTCATGATTCGATTAATGATTCAATTCATGATTCATGATTCAATTCATGATTCAATTCATGATTCATGATTAAATTCATGATTCAATTCATGATTCATGATTCGATTCATGATTCATGATTCAATTCATGATTCAATTCATGATTCATGATTCATGATTCGATTCATGATTCATGATTCTTGATTCAATTCATGATTCATGATTCGATTCATGATTCATGATTCAATTCATGATTCAATTCATGATTCATGATTCAATTCATGATTGGATTCATGATTCATGTTTTATGATTCAATTCATGAATTATGATTCATGATTCATGATTCATGATTCAATTCATGATTAATGTTTTAATTCATGATTCATAATTCAAGATTCATGATTCAATTCATGATTCATGATTCATAATTTAATTCATGATTCACGATTCAATTCATGATTCATAATTCATTATTCATGACTCAATTCATGATACATGATTCAATGCATGATTTGAATCCTGATTCATTTCATGATTCATGATTCGATTTATGATTCGTGATTCATGATTAAATTCATGATTCAATTCATGATTCATGATTCATGATTCATAATTCATGATTCATGATTCATGCTTCAATTCATGATTCATGATTCGATTTATGATTCATGATTCAATTCATGATTCATGATTCATGATTAATGATTCAATTCATGATTCATGATTCATGATTCAATTCATGATTCATGATTCGATTTATGATTTATGATTCAATTCATGATTCATGATTCATGATTCATAATTCAATTCATGATTCATAATTCATGATTAATGATTGAATTCATGATTCATGATTCATGATATATTTCATGATTCATGATTCAATTCATGATTCATGATTCATGATTCATGATTCAATTCAAGATTCATGATTCGATTCATGATTCATGATTCAATTCATGATTCATAATTCATGATTCAATTCATGATTCGATTCATAATTCTTGATTCATGATTTAATTCATGATTCATGATTCATGATTCAATTCATGATTCAATTCATGATTCATGATTCATGATTCAATTCATGATTCATGATTCGATTCATGATTCATGATTCAATTCATGATTCATAATTCATGATTCAATTCATGATTCATGATTCGATTCATAATTCTTGATTCATGATTTAATTCATTAATCATGATTCATGATTCAATTCATGATTCATGATTAATTATTCAATTCATGATTCAATTCATGACTTATGATTCAATTCATGATTCAATTCATGATTCGTGATTTATGAATCATGATTCATAATTCAATTCATGATTCATAATTCATGATTCATGATTCAATTCATGATTCATGATTCATGATTCATGATTCAATTCATGATTCATGATTCAATTCATGATCATGATTCAATTCATGATTCGATTCATGATTCAATTCGTGATTTGAGTCATGAGTTATAATTCATGATTTGATTTATGATATATGATTCATTAATCATAATTCAATTCATGATTCATGATTCAATTCATGATTCATGATTCGATTCATGATTCATGATTCAATTCATGATTCAATTCATGATTCATGATTCATGATTCGATTCATGATTCATGTATCAATTCATGATTCAATTCATGATTCATGATTGGATTCATGATTCATGATTCAATTCATGATTCATGATTCATGATTCATGATTCATGATTCAATTTATGATTCATGATTCATGTTTCAATTCATGATTCATGATTCATGATTCAATTCATGATTCATGATTCATGATTCATGATTCAATTCATGATTCATGATTCATGATTAATGATTCAATTCATAATTCATAAATCATGATTCAATTCATGATTCATGATTCAATACATGATTCATGACTCAATTAATGATTCGATTCATGATTCAATTCATGATTGATGATTGGATTTATGATTCATGATTCATTATTCAATTCATGATTCATGTTTCAATTCATGATTCAATTCATGATTCATGATACAATTCATGATTCATGATTCAATTCAATATTCATGATTCATGATTCATGATTCGATTCATGATTCAAATTTATGGTTCAATTCATGATTCATGATTCATGATTCAATTTATGAATTATGATTCATGATTCATGATTCATGATTCAATACATTATTCATGATTCATGATTCATGATTCATGATTCAATTCATGATTCAAATCATGATTCATGATTCAATTCATGATTCATGATTCAATTCATGATTCATGATTCAATCCATGATTCATAATTCATGATTCATGATTCATGTTTCATGATTCATGATTTAATAAATGATTCAATTCATGATTCAATTCATGATTCATAATTCATGATTCATGAATCATGATTCAATTCATGATTCATGATTTATGAATCAATTCATGATTCATGATTAATGATTCAATTCATGATTCATGATTCATGATTCATGATTCATGATTTATGATTCAATTCATGATTCATGATTCAATTCATGATTCATGATTCATGATTCATCATTCATGATTTATGATTCATGATTCAATTCATGATTCATCATTCAATTCATGATTCAATTCATCATTCAATTCATGATTCATGATTCAATTCATGATTCATGATTCAATTCATGATTCATAATTCATGATTCATGATTCATGATTCATGATTCAATTCATGATTCAATTCATGATTCATGATTCAATTCATGATTCATGATATAATTCATGATTCATGATTCAATTCATGATTCATTAATCATGATTCATGATTCAATTCATGATTCAATTCATGATTCAAGAAATAATTCATGATTCGATTTATGATTCAATTCATGATTCAATTCATGATTCATGATTCAATTCATGATTCAATTCATGATTCATGATTCGATTCATGATTCATGATTCAATTCATGATTCAATTCATGATTCATGATTCATGATTCGATTCATGATTCATGATTCTTGATTCGATTCATGATTCATGATTGATGATTCAATTCATGATTCATGATTCGATTCATGATTCATGAATCTTGATTCGATTCATGATTACGATTGATGATTCAATTCATGATTCTTGATTCATGATTCGATTCATGATTCATGATTCAATTCATGATCCATAATTCATGATTCGATTCATGATTCATGTTTTATGATTCAATTCATGAATTATGATTCATGATCATGATTCATGATTCAATTCATGATTAATGTTTTAATTCATGATTCATAATTCAAGATTCATGATTCAATTCATGATTCATGATTCATGATTCATAATTCAATTCATGATTCACGATTCAATTCATGATTCATAATTCATTATTCATGACTCAATTCATGATTCAAGATTCATGATACATGATTCAATGCATGATTTGAATCCTGATTCAATTCATGATTCATGATTCGTGATTCATGATTCAATTCATGATTCAATTCATGATTCATGATTCATGATTCATAATTCATGATTCATGATTCATGCTTCAATTCATGATTCATGATTCATGATTCAATTCATGATTCATGATTCAATTCATGATTCATGATTCGATTCATGATTCATAATTCAATTCATGATTCATGATTCATGATTAATGATTCAATTCATGATTCATGATTCATGATTCAATTCATGATTCATGATTCAATTTATGATTTATGATTCAATTCATGATTCATGATTCATGATTCATAATTCAATTCATGATTCATAATTCATGATTCATGATTCATAATTCATGATTCATTATTCAATTCATGATTCATGATTCATGATATATTTCATGATTCATGATTCAATTCATGATTCATGATTCATGATTCAATTCATGATTCATGATTCGATTCATGATTCATGATGCAATTCATGATTCATAATTCATGATTCAATTCATGATTCATGATTCATGATTCGATTCATAATTCTTGATTCATGATTTAATTCATGATTCATGATTCATGATTCAATTCATGATTCAATTCATGATTCATGATTCATGATTCATGATTCAATTCATGATTCATGATTCGATTCATGATTCATGATTCAATTCATGATTCATAATTCATGATTCAATTCATGATTCATGATTCGATTCATAATTCTTGATTCATGATTTAATTCATGATTCATGATTCAATTCATGATTCATGATTAATTATTCAATTCATGATTCGATTCATGATTCAATTCATGATTTGAGTCATGAGTTATAATTCATGATTTGATTTATGATATATGATTCATTAATCATAATTCAATTCATGATTCATGATTCAATTCATGATTCATGATTCGATTCATGATTCATGATTCAATTCATGATTCAATTCATGATTCATGATTCATGATTCGATTCATGATTCATGAATCAATTCATGATTCAATTCATGATTCATGATTCATGATTCGATTCATGATTCATGAATCAATTTATGATTCAATTCATGATTCATGATTGGATTCATGATTCATGATTCAATTCATGATTCATGATTCATGATTCATGATTCAATTTATGATTCATGATTCATGTTTCAATTCATGATTCATGATTCATTATTCAATTTATAATTCATGATTCAATTCATGATTCATGATTCATGATTCATGATTCATGATTCAATTCATGAATCATGATTAATGATTCAATTCATGATTCATGATTCATAAATCATGATTCAATTCATGATTCATGATTCAATTCATGATTCATGACTCAATTAATGATTCGATTCATGATTCATGATTCATAAATCATGATTCAATTCATGATTCATGATACAATTCATGATTCATGATTCAATTCAATATTCATGATTCATGATTCATGATTCGATTCATGATTCCTGATTAATGACTCAATTCATGATTCATGATTCATGATTCAAATTATGATTCATGATTCGATTCATGATTCATGATTCATGATTCAATTCATGATTCATGATTCATGATTCATGATTCATGATTCAATTCATGATTCATAATTCATGATTCAATTCATAATTCATGATTCATGATTCATGATTCATGATTCAATTCATGATTCATGATTCATGATTTATGATTCGATTAATGATTCTTGATTGATGATTCAATTAATGATTCATGATTCATGATTGATGATTCAATTCATGATTCATGATTCATGATTCAATTCATGATTCATGATTTGATTCATGATTCATGATTCATCATTCAATTCACGATTCATGATTCATGATTCATGATTCGATTCATGATTCCTGATTCATGATTCAATTCATGATTCATGATTCATGATTCAATTCATGATTCATGATTCGATTTATGATTCTTGATTCATGATTCGATTCCTGATTCATGATTCAATTCATGATTCATAATTCATGATTCATGATTCAATTCATAAATCATGATTCAATTTATGATTCATGATTCAATTCATGATTCATGATTCATGATTCAATTCATGATTCATAATTCATGATTCAATTCATGATTCATGATTCAATTCATGATTCATGACTCAATTAATGATTCGATTCATGATTCAATTCATGATTGATGATTGGATTTATGATTCATGATTCATTATTCAATTCATGATTCATGTTTCAATTCATGATTCAATTCATGATTCATGATACAATTCATGATTCATGATTCAATTCAATATTCATGATTCATGATTCATGATTCGATTCATGATTCAAATTTATGGTTCAATTCATGATTCATGATTCATGATTCAATTTATGAATTATGATTCATGATTCATGATTCATGATTCAATACATTATTCATGATTCATGATTCATGATTCATGATTCAATTCATGATTCAAATCATGATTCATGATTCAATTCATGATTCATGATTCAATTCATGATTCATGATTCAATCCATGATTCATAATTCATGATTCATGATTCATGTTTCATGATTCATGATTTAATAAATGATTCAATTCATGATTCAATTCATGATTCATGATTTATGAATCAATTCATGATTCATGATTAATGATTCAATTCATGATTCATGATTCATCATTCATGATTTATGATTCATGATTCAATTCATGATTCATGATTCAATTCATGATTCATGATTCATCATTCATGATTTATGATTCATGATTCAATTCATGATTCATCATTCAATTCATGATTCAATTCATCATTCAATTCATGATTCATCATTCAATTCATGATTCATGATTCAATTCATGATTCATAATTCATGATTCATGATTCATGATTCATGATTCAATTCATGATTCAATTCATGATTCATGATTCAATTCATGATTCATGATATAATTCATGATTCATGATTCAATTCATGATTCATTATTCATGATTCATGATTCAATTCATGATTCAATTCATGATTCAAGAAATAATTCATGATTCGATTTATGATTCAATTCATGATTCAATTCATGATTCATGATTCAATTCATGATTCAATTCATGATTCATGATTCGATTCATGATTCATGATTCAATTCATGATTCAATTCATGATTCATGATTCATGATTCGATTCATGATTCATGATTCTTGATTCGATTCATGATTCATGATTGATGATTCAATTCATGATTCATGATTCGATTCATGATTCATGAATCTTGATTCGATTCATGATTCATGATTGATGATTCAATTCATGATTCTTGATTCATGATTCGATTCATGATTCATGATTCAATTCATGATCCATAATTCATGATTCGATTCATGATTCATGTTTTATGATTCAATTCATGAATTATGATTCATGATCATGATTCATGATTCAATTCATGATTAATGTTTTAATTCATGATTCATAATTCAAGATTCATGATTCAATTCATGATTCATGATTCATGATTCATAATTCAATTCATGATTCACGATTCAATTCATGATTCATAATTCATTATTCATGACTCAATTCATGATTCAAGATTCATGATACATGATTCAATGCATGATTTGAATCCTGATTCAATTCATGATTCATGATTCGTGATTCATGATTCAATTCATGATTCAATTCATGATTCATGATTCATGATTCATAATTCATGATTCATGATTCATGCTTCAATTCATGATTCATGATTCATGATTCAATTCATGATTCATGATTCAATTCATGATTCATGATTCGATTCATGATTCATAATTCAATTCATGATTCATGATTCATGATTAATGATTCAATTCATGATTCATGATTCATGATTCAATTCATGATTCATGATTCAATTTATGATTTATGATTCAATTCATGATTCATGATTCATGATTCATAATTCAATTCATGATTCATAATTCATGATTCATGATTCATAATTCATGATTCATGATTCAATTCATGATTCATGATTCATGATTCAATTCATGATTCATGATTCGATTCATGATTCATGATGCAATTCATGATTCATAATTCATGATTCAATTCATGATTCATGATTCATGATTCGATTCATAATTCTTGATTCATGATTTAATTCATGATTCATGATTCATGATTCAATTCATGATTCAATTCATGATTCATGATTCATGATTCATGATTCAATTCATGATTCATGATTCGATTCATGATTCATGATTCAATTCATGATTCATAATTCATGATTCAATTCATGATTCATGATTCGATTCATAATTCTTGATTCATGATTTAATTCATGATTCATGATTCAATTCATGATTCATGATTAATTATTCAATTCATGATTCGATTCATGATTCAATTCATGATTTGAGTCATGAGTTATAATTCATGATTTGATTTATGATATATGATTCATTAATCATAATTCAATTCATGATTCATGATTCAATTCATGATTCATGATTCGATTCATGATTCATGATTCAATTCATGATTCAATTCATGATTCATGATTCATGATTCGATTCATGATTCATGAATCAATTCATGATTCAATTCATGATTCATGATTCATGATTCGATTCATGATTCATGAATCAATTTATGATTCAATTCATGATTCATGATTGGATTCATGATTCATGATTCAATTCATGATTCATGATTCATGATTCATGATTCATGATTCAATTTATGATTCATGATTCATGTTTCAATTCATGATTCATGATTCATTATTCAATTTATAATTCATGATTCAATTCATGATTCATGATTCATGATTCATGATTCATGATTCATGATTCAATTCATGAATCATGATTAATGATTCAATTCATGATTCATGATTCATAAATCATGATTCAATTCATGATTCATGATTCAATTCATGATTCATGACTCAATTAATGATTCGATTCATGATTCATGATTCATAAATCATGATTCAATTCATGATTCATGATACAATTCATGATTCATGATTCAATTCAATATTCATGATTCATGATTCATGATTCGATTCATGATTCCTGATTAATGACTCAATTCATGATTCATGATTCATGATTCAAATTATGATTCATGATTCGATTCATGATTCATGATTCATGATTCAATTCATGATTCATGATTCATGATTCATGATTCATGATTCATGATTCAATTCATGATTCATAATTCATGATTCAATTCATAATTCATGATTCATGATTCATGATTCATGATTCAATTCATGATTCATGATTCATGATTCATGATTCATGATTTATGATTCGATTAATGATTCTTGATTGATGATTCAATAAATGATTCATGATTCATGATTGATGATTCAATTCATGATTCATGATTCATGATTCAATTCATGATTCATGATTTGATTCATGATTCATGATTCATCATTCAATTCACGATTCATGATTCATGATTCATGATTCGATTCATGATTCCTGATTCATGATTCAATTCATGATTCATGATTCATGATTCAATTCATGATTCATGATTCGATTTATGATTCTTGATTCATGATTCGATTCCTGATTCATGATTCAATTCATGATTCATAATTCATGATTCATGATTCAATTCATAAATCATGATTCAATTTATGATTCATGATTCAATTCATGATTCATGATTCATGATTCAATTCATGATTCATAATTCATGATTCAATTCATGATTCAATTCATGATTCATGATTCAATTCATGATTCATGATTCAATTCATGATTCATGATTCAATTTATGATTCATGATTCATGTTTCAATTCATGATTCATGATTCATGATTAAATTTATAATTCATGATTCAATTCATGATTCATGATTCGTGATTCATGATTCAATTCATGATTCATGATTAATGATTCAATTCATGATTCATGATTCATGATTCATGATTCAATTCATGATTCATGATTCATGATTAATGATTCAATTCATAATTCATAATTCATGATGCAATTCATGATTCATGATTCAATTCATAATTCATGACTCAATTAATGATTCGATTCATGATTCAATTCATGACTGATGATTCGATTTATGATTCATGATTCATTATTCAATTCATGATTCATGATTCAAGATTCATGATTCGATTCATGATTCCTGATTAATGACTCAATTCATGATTCATGATTCATGATTCAAGATTCATGATTCGATTCATGATTCCTGATTAATGACTCAATTCATGATTCATGATTCATGATTCAAATTATGATTCATGATTCGATTCATGATTCATGATTCATGATTCAATTCATGATTCAATTCATGATTCATGATTCATAATTCATGATTCATGATTCATGATTCAATTCATGATTCATAATTCATGATTCATGATTCAATTCATAATTCATGATTCGATTCATGATTCATGATTCGATTCATGATTCATGATTTAATTCATGATTCATGATTCGATTCATGATTCATCATTCATGATTCAATTCATGATTCATGATTCATGATTCAATTCATGATTCATGATTCATGATTCGATTCATGATTCCTGATTAATGACTCAATTCATGATTCATGATTCATGATTCAAATTATGATTCATGATTCGATTCATGATTCATGATTCATGATTCAATTCATGATTCAATTCATGATTCAATTCATGATTCATGATTCATGATTCATGATTCAATTCATGATTTATAATTCATGATTCATGATTCAATTCATAATTCATGATTCATGATTCATGATTCATGATTCATGATTCGATTAATGATTCATGATTCATGATTCAATTCATGATTCATGATTCATGATTCATGATTCATGATTTATGATTCGATTAATTATTCTTGATTCATGATTCAATTAATGATTCATGATTCATGATTCAATTCATGATTCATGATTCAATTCATGATTCCTGATTCAATTCATGATTCATGATTCATGATTCATGATTCAATTCATGATTCATAATTCCTGATTCATGATTCATTTCATAATTCATGATTCATGATTCATGATTTGATTCATGATTCATGATTCATGATTCAATTCATGATTCATGATTCATGATTCATGATTCGATTCATGATTCCTGATTCATGATTCAATTCATGATTCCTGATTCATGATTCAATTCATGATTCATGATTCGATTTATGATTCTTGATTCATGATTCATGATTTGATTCCTGATTCATGATTTATTATTCAATTCATGATTCATGATTCATGATTTGATTCATGATTCATGATTCATCATTCAATTCACGATTCATGATTCAATTCATGATTCATAATTCAATTCATGATTCATGATTCAATTTATGATTCATGATTCATGTTTCAATTCATGATTCATGATTCATGATTCAATTTATAATTCATGATTCAATTCATGATTCATGATTCATGATTCAATTCATGATTCATGATTAATGATTCAATTCATGATTCATGATTCATGATTCAATTCATGATTCATGATTCATGATTAATGATTCAATTCATAATTCATAATTCATGATGCAATTCATGATTCATGATTCAATTCATAATTCATGACTCAATTAATGATTCGATTCATGATTCAATTCATGACTGATGATTCGATTTATGATTCATGATTCATTATTCAATTCATGATTCATGATTCAAGATTCATGATTCGATTCATGATTCCTGATTAACGACTCAATTCATGATTCATGATTCAAGATTCATGATTAATTTTCATGATTCCTGATTAATGACTCAATTCATGATTCATGATTCAAATTATGATTCATGATTCGATTCATGATTCATGATTCATGATTCAATTCATGATTCAATTCATGATTCATGATTCATGATTCATGATTCATGATTCAATTCATGATTCATAATTCATGATTCATGATTCAATTCATAATTCATGATTCGATTCGTGATTCATGATTCGATTCATGATTCATGATTTAATTCATGATTCATGATTCGATTCATGATTCATGATTCATGATTCAATTCATGATTCATGATTCATGATTCAATTCATGATTCATGATTCATGATTCGATTCATGATTCCTGATTAATGACTCAATTCATGATTAATGATTCATGATTCAAATTATGATTCATGATTCGATTCATGATTAATGATTCATGATTCAATTCATGATTCAATTCATGATTCATGATTCATGATTCATGATTCAATTCATGATTCATAATTTATGATTCATTAATCAATTCATATTTCATGATTCATGATTCATGATTCATGATTCATGATTCATGTTCCGATTAATGATTCATGATTCATGATTCAATTCATGATTCATGATTCATGATTCATGATTCATGATTTATGATTTGATTAATTATTCTTGATTCATGATTCAATTATTGATTCATGATTCATGATTCAATTCATGATTCATGATTCAATTCATGATTCCTGATTCAATTCATGATTCATGATTCATGATTCATGATTCATTTCATAATTCATGATTCATGATTCATGATTCATGATTCGATTCATGATTCATGATTCATGATTTGATTCATGATTCATGATTCATCATTCAATTCATGATTCATGATTCATGATTCATGATTCGATTCATGATTCCTGATTCATGATTCAATTCATGATTCATGATTCATGATTCAATTCATGATTCATGATTCGATTTATGATTCTTGATTCCTGATTCATGATTTGATTCCTGATTCATGATTCATTATTCAATTCATGATTCATAATTCATGATTCATGATTCAATTCATAATTCGTGATTCGATTTATGATTCATGATTCAATTCATGATTCATGATTCATGATTCAATTCATGATTCATTATTCATGATTCAATTCATGATTCATGATTCAATTCATAATTCATGATTCATGATTGGATTCATGATTCATGATTCAATTCATGATTCATGATTGGATTCATGATTCATGATTTTTGATTCAATTCATGAGTCATGATTCATGATTCATGATTCAATTTATGATTCATGATTCATGTTTCAATTCATGATTCATGATTCATGATTCAATTTATAATTCATGATTCAATTCATGATTCATGATTCATGATTCATGATTCAATTCATAATTCATGATTAATGATTCAATTCATGATTCATGATTCATGATTCATGATTCATTTCATAATTCATGATTCATGATTCATGATTCATGATTCGATTCATGATTCATGATTCATGATTTGATTCATGATTCATGATTCATCATTCAATTCATGATTCATGATTCATGATTCATGATTCGATTCATGATTCCTGATTCATGATTCAATTCATGATTCATGATTCATGATTCAATTCATGATTCATGATTCGATTTATGATTCTTGATTCCTGATTCATGATTTGATTCCTGATTCATGATTCATTATTCAATTCATGATTCATAATTCATGATTCATGATTCAATTCATAATTCGTGATTCGATTTATGATTCATGATTCAATTCATGATTCATGATTCATGATTCAATTCATGATTCATTATTCATGATTCAATTCATGATTCATGATTCAATTCATGATTCATGATTCATGATTGGATTCATGATTCATGATTCAATTCATGATTCATGATTGGATTCATGATTCATGATTTTTGATTCAATTCATGAGTCATGATTCATGATTCATGATTCAATTTATGATTCATGATTCATGTTTCAATTCATGATTCATGATTCATGATTCAATTTATAATTCATGATTCAATTCATGATTCATGATTCATGATTCATGATTCAATTCATAATTCATGATTAATGATTCAATTCATGATTCATGATTCATGATTCATGATTCATGATTCATGATTCAATTCATGATTCATGATTCATGATTAATGATTCAACTCATAATTCATAATTCATGATTCAATTCATGATTCATGATTCAATTCATGATTCATGACTCAATTAATGATTCGATTCATGATTCAATTCATGATTGATGATTCGATTTATGATTCATGATTCATTATTCAATTCATGATTCATGTTTCAATTCATGATTCAATTCATGATTCATGATACAATTCATGATTTTAATTCACAATTCATGATTCATGATTCATGATTCGATTCATGATTCATGATTTAATTCATGAATCATGATTCGATTCATGATTCAATTCATGATTCATGATTCGATTCATGATTCCTGATTAATGACTCAATTCATGATTCATGATTCATGATTCAAATTATGATTCTTGATTCGATTCAGGATTCTTGATTCATGCTTTATGATTCGATTCATGATTTATGATTCGTGATTCAATTCATGATTCATGATTTATGATTCAATTCATGATTCATGATTCATGATTCGATTCATGATTCAATTCATGATTCATGACACAATTCATGATTCGATTCATGATTAAGATCATGATTCATGATTCAATTTATGATTCATGATTCATGATTCAATTCATGATTCATGATTAATGTTTCTTAAATCGATTCAAGAATCATAATTCATGATTCATGATTAAACTCATGATTCATAATTCATGATTCATGATTTATGATTTGATTCATGATTTATGATTCATGATTCAATTCATGATTCATGATTCAATTCATGATCCATGATTCATGACTCGATTCATGATTCATGATTTATAATTCAATTCATGATTCATGATTCATGATTCATGATTCAATTCATGATTCATGATTTAATTCATGATTCATAATTCATGATTCATGATTCAATTCATGATTCATGATTAGAGATTCATGATTCATCATTCAATTCATGATTCATGATTCAATTCATGATTTGAATCCTGATTCAATTCATGATTCATGATTCAATTCATGATTCATGATTCATGATTCAATTCATGATTCATGATTCAATTCATGATTTATAATTCATGATTCATGATTCATAATTCATGATTCATGATTCAATTCATGATTCATGATTTAATTCATGATTCAATTCATGATTCATGATTCAATTCATGATTCGAATCCTGATTCAATTCATGATTCATGATTTGATTTATGATTCATGATTCATGATTTAATTCATGATTCATTATTCATGATTCAATTCATGATTCATGATTTGATTCATGATTCACGATTCATGATTCAATTCATGATTCTTTATTCATGATTCATGATTCAATTCATGCTTCAATTCATAATTCATGATTAAATTCATGATTCATAATTCATGATTCATGATTCAATTCATGATTCATAAATCAATTCATGATTCATGATTCATGATTCATGATTCAATTCATGACTCATAATTCATGATTCATGATTAATTTCATAATGCATAATTCATGATTCATGATTCATTTCATGATTCATGATTCAATTCATGATTCATGATTCAATTCATGATTCAATTCACTATTTATGATTCAATTCATGATTCAATTCATGATTTGATTCCTGATTCAATTCATGATTTGATTCCTGATTCAATTCATGATTCATGATTCATGATTTGATTCATGATTCATGATTCATCATTCAATTCACGATTCATGATTCATGATTCATGATTCGATTCATGATTCCTGATTCATGATTCAATTCATGATTCATGATTCATGATTCAATTCATGATTCATGATTCGATTTATGATTCTTGATTCATGATTCATGATTCGATTCCTGATTCATGATTCAATTCATGATTCATAATTCATGATTCATGATTCAATTCATAAATCATGATTCAATTTATGATTCATGATTCAATTCATGATTCATGATTCATGATTCAATTCATGATTCATAATTCATGATTCAATTCATGATTCAATTCATGATTCATGATTCAATTCATGATTCATGATTCAATTCATGATTCATGATTCAATTTATGATTCATGATTCATGTTTCAATTCATGATTCATGATTCATGATTAAATTTATAATTCATGATTCAATTCATGATTCATGATTCGTGATTCATGATTCAATTCATGATTCATGATTAATGATTCAATTCATGATTCATGATTCATGATTCATGATTCATGATTCAATTCATGATTCATGATTCATGATTAATGATTCAATTCATAATTCATAATTCATGATGCAATTCATGATTCATGATTCAATTCATAATTCATGACTCAATTAATGATTCGATTCATGATTCAATTCATGACTGATGATTCGATTTATGATTCATGATTCATTATTCAATTCATGATTCATGATTCAAGATTCATGATTCGATTCATGATTCCTGATTAATGACTCAATTCATGATTCATGATTCATGATTCAAGATTCATGATTCGATTCATGATTCCTGATTAATGACTCAATTCATGATTCATGATTCATGATTCAAATTATGATTCATGATTCGATTCATGATTCATGATTCATGATTCAATTCATGATTCAATTCATGATTCATGATTCATAATTCATGATTCATGATTCATGATTCAATTCATGATTCATAATTCATGATTCATGATTCAATTCATAATTCATGATTCGATTCATGATTCATGATTCGATTCATGATTCATGATTTAATTCATGATTCATGATTCGATTCATGATTCATCATTCATGATTCATGATTCAATTCATGATTCATGATTTAATTCATGATTCATGATTCGATTCATGATTCATCATTCATGATTCAATTCATGATTCATGATTCATGATTCAATTCATGATTCATGATTCATGATTCGATTCATGATTCCTGATTAATGACTCAATTCATGATTCATGATTCATGATTCAAATTATGATTCATGATTCGATTCATGATTCATGATTCATGATTCAATTCATGATTCAATTCATGATTCAATTCATGATTCATGATTCATGATTCATGATTCAATTCATGATTCATAATTCATGATTCATGATTCAATTCATAATTCATGATTCATGATTCATGATTCATGATTCATGATTCGATTAATGATTCATGATTCATGATTCAATTCATGATTCATGATTCATGATTCATGATTCATGATTTATGATTCGATTAATTATTCTTGATTCATGATTCAATTAATGATTCATGATTCATGATTCAATTCATGATTCATGATTCAATTCATGATTCCTGATTCAATTCATGATTCATGATTCATGATTCAATTCATGATTCATAATTCCTGATTCATGATTCATTTCATAATTCATGATTCATGATTCAATTCATGATTCATGATTCAATTCATGATTCATGATTCAATTTATGATTCATGATTCATGTTTCAATTCATGATTCATGATTCATGATTAAATTTATAATTCATGATTCAATTCATGATTCATGATTCGTGATTCATGATTCAATTCATGATTCATGATTAATGATTCAATTCATGATTCATGATTCATGATTCATGATTCATGATTCAATTCATGATTCATGATTCATGATTAATGATTCAATTCATAATTCATAATTCATGATGCAATTCATGATTCATGATTCAATTCATAATTCATGACTCAATTAATGATTCGATTCATGATTCAATTCATGACTGATGATTCGATTTATGATTCATGATTCATTATTCAATTCATGATTCATGATTCAAGATTCATGATTCGATTCATGATTCCTGATTAATGACTCAATTCATGATTCATGATTCATGATTCAAGATTCATGATTCGATTCATGATTCCTGATTAATGACTCAATTCATGATTCATGATTCATGATTCAAATTATGATTCATGATTCGATTCATGATTCATGATTCATGATTCAATTCATGATTCAATTCATGATTCATGATTCATAATTCATGATTCATGATTCATGATTCAATTCATGATTCATAATTCATGATTCATGATTCAATTCATAATTCATGATTCGATTCATGATTCATGATTCGATTCATGATTCATGATTTAATTCATGATTCATGATTCGATTCATGATTCATCATTCATGATTCATGATTCAATTCATGATTCATGATTTAATTCATGATTCATGATTCGATTCATGATTCATCATTCATGATTCAATTCATGATTCATGATTCATGATTCAATTCATGATTCATGATTCATGATTCGATTCATGATTCCTGATTAATGACTCAATTCATGATTCATGATTCATGATTCAAATTATGATTCATGATTCGATTCATGATTCATGATTCATGATTCAATTCATGATTCAATTCATGATTCAATTCATGATTCATGATTCATGATTCATGATTCAATTCATGATTCATAATTCATGATTCATGATTCAATTCATAATTCATGATTCATGATTCATGATTCATGATTCATGATTCGATTAATGATTCATGATTCATGACTCAATTCATGATTCATGATTCATGATTCATGATTCATGATTTATGATTCGATTAATTATTCTTGATTCATGATTCAATTAATGATTCATGATTCATGATTCAATTCATGATTCATGATTCAATTCATGATTCCTGATTCAATTCATGATTCATGATTCATGATTCAATTCATGATTCATAATTCCTGATTCATGATTCATTTCATAATTCATGATTCATGATTCATGATTCATGATTCGATTCATGATTCATGATTCATGATTTGATTCATGATTCATGATTCATCATTCAATTCATGATTCATGATTCATGATTCGATTCATGATTCCTGATTCATGATTCAATTCATGATTCATGATTCATGATTCAATTCATGATTCATGATTCATGATTAATGATTCAATTCATAATTCATAATTCATGATGCAATTCATGATTCATGATTCAATTCATAATTCATGACTCAATTAATGATTCGATTCATGATTCAATTCATGACTGATGATTCGATTTATGATTCATGATTCATTATTCAATTCATGATTCATGATTCAAGATTCATGATTCGATTCATGATTCCTGATTAACGACTCAATTCATGATTCATGATTCATGATTCAAGATTCATGATTCCTGATTAATGACTCAATTCATGATTCATGATTCATGATTCAATTCATGATTCATGATTCATGATTCATGATTCATGATTCAATTCATGATTCATAATTCATGATTCATGATTCAATTCATAATTCATGATTCGATTCATGATTCATGATTCGATTCATGATTCATGATTTAATTCATGATTCATGATTCGATTCATGATTCATGATTCATGATTCAATTCATGATTCATGATTCATGATTCAATTCATGATTCATGATTCATGATTCGATTCATGATTCCTGATTAATGACTCAATTCATGATTCATGATTCATGATTCAAATTATGATTCATGATTCGATTCATGATTCATGATTCATGATTCAATTCATGATTCAATTCATGATTCAATTCATGATTCATGATTCATGATTCATGATTCAATTCATGATTCATAATTCATGATTCATGATTCAATTCATAATTCATGATTTATGATTCATGATTCATGATTCATGTTCCGATTAATGATTCATGATTCATGATTCAATTCATGATTCATGATTCATGATTCATGATTCATGATTTATGATTCGATTAATTATTCTTGATTCATGATTCAATTAATGATTCATGATTCATGATTCAATTCATGATTCATGATTCAATTCATGATTCCTGATTCAATTCATGATTCATGATTCATGATTCATGATTCAATTCATGATTCATAATTCCTGATTCATGATTCATTTCATAATTCATGATTCATGATTCATGATTCATGATTCCATTCATGATTCATGATTCATGATTTGATTCATGATTCATGATTCATCATTCAATTCATGATTCATGATTCATGATTCATGATTCGATTCATGATTCCTGATTCATGATTCAATTCATGATTCATGATTCATGATTCAATTCATGATTCATGATTCGATTTATGATTCTTGATTCCTGATTCATGATTTGATTCCTGATTCATGATTCATTATTCAATTCATGATTCATAATTCATGATTCATGATTCAATTCATGATTCGATTTATGATTCATGATTCAATTCATGATTCATGATTCATGATTCAATTCATGATTCATTATTCATGATTCAATTCATGATTCATGATTCAATTCATGATTCATGATTCATGATTGGATTCATGATTCATGATTCAATTCATGATTCATGATTGGATTCATGATTCATGATTTTTGATTCAATTCATGAGTCATGATTCATGATTCATGATTCATGATTCAATTTATGATTCATGATTCATGTTTCAATTCATGATTCATGATTCATGATTCAATTTATAATTCATGATTCAATTCATGATTCATGATTCATGATTCAATTCATAATTCATGATTAATGATTCAATTCATGATTCATGATTCATGATTCATGATTCATGATTCATGATTCAATTTATAATTCATGATTCAATTCATGATTCATGATTCATGATTCATGATTCAATTCATAATTCATGATTAATGATTCAATTCATGATTCATGATTCATGATTCATGATTCATGATTCATGATTCAATTCATGATTCATGATTCATGATTAATGATTCAACTCATAATTCATAATTCATGATTCAATTCATGATTCATGATTCAATTCATGATTCATGACTCAATTAATGATTCGATTCATGATTCAATTCATGATTGATGATTCGATTTATGATTCATGATTCATTATTCAATTCATGATTCATGTTTCAATTCATGATTCAATTCATGATTCATGATACAATTCATGATTTTAATTCATGATTCAATTCATGAGTCATTATTCGATTCATGATTCATGATTTAATTCATGAATCATGATTCGATTCATGATTCAATTCATGATTCATGATTCATGATTCATGATTCATGATTCATGATTCGATTCATGATTCCTGATTAATGACTCAATTCATGATTCATGATTCATGATTCAAATTATGATTCTTGATTCGATTCAGGATTCTTGATTCATGCTTTATGATTCGATTCATGATTTATGATTCGTGATTCAATTCATGATTCATGATTTATGATTCAATTCATGATTCATGATTCATGATTCGATTCATGATTCAATTCATGATTCATGACACAATTCATGATTCGATTCATGATTAAGATCATGATTCATGATTCAATTTATGATTCATGATTCATGATTCAATTCATGATTCATGATTAATGTTTCTTAAATCGATTCAAGAATCATAATTCATGATCCATGATTAAACTCATGATTCATAATTCATGATTCATGATTAAACTCATGATTCATAATTCATGATTCATGATTTATGATTTGATTCATGATTTATGATTCATGATTCAATTCATGATTCATGATTCAATTCATGATCCATGATTCATGACTCGATTCATGATTCATGATTTATAATTCAATTCATGATTCATGATTCATGATTCATGATTCATGATTCAATTCATGATTCATGATTTAATTCATGATTCATAATTCATGATTCATGATTCAATTCATGATTCATGATTAGAGATTGATGATTCATCATTCAATTCATGATTCATGATTCAATTCATGATTTGAATCCTGATTCAATTCATGATTCATGATTCAATTCATGATTCATGATTCATGATTCAATTCATGATTCATGATTCAATTCATGATTTATAATTCATGATTCATGATTCATAATTCATGATTCATGATTCAATTCATGATTCATGATTCAATTCATGATTCAATTCATGATTCATGATTCAATTCATGATTCGAATCCTGATTCAATTCATGATTCATGATTTGATTTATGATTCATGATTCATGATTTAATTCATGATTCATTATTCATGATTCAATTCATGATTCATGATTCGATTCATGATTCACGATTCATGATTCAATTCATGATTCTTTATTCATGATTCATGATTCAATTCATGCTTCAATTCATAATTCATGATTAAATTCATGATTCATAATTCATGATTCATGATTCAATTCATGATTCATAAATCAATTCATGATTCATGATTCATGATTCATGATTCAATTCATGACTCATAATTCATGATTCATGATTAATTTCATAATGCATAATTCATGATTCATGATTCATTTCATGATTCATGATTCAATTCATGATTCATGATTCAATTCATGATTCAATTCACTATTTATGATTCAATTCATGATTCAATTCATGATTTGATTCCTGATTCAATTCATGATTTGATTCCTGATTCAATTCATGATTCATGATTCAATTCATGATTCATGATTCATGATTCAATTCATGACTCATGATTCAATTCATGAATTAATACAGGATTCATGATATATGATTCAATTCATGATTCATAATTCATGATTCAATTCATGATTCATAATTCATGATTCATGATTCATGATTCATGATTTATGATTCATGATTTGATTCATTAATTCATGATTCATGATTCAATTCATGATTCATGATTGATGATTCAATTCATGATTCATGATTCAATTCATGATTCATGATTCGATTCATGATTCATGATTCAATTCATGATTCATAATTCAAATCATGATTCATGATTCAATTCATGATTCATGATTCATGATTCGATTCATGATTCATGATTCATTCATGATTCATGATTCATGATTCATGATTCGTGATTCGATTTATGATTCACGATTCATGATTCACGATTCATGATTCAATTCATGATTCTTGATTCATGATTCATGATTCAATTCATGATTCAATTCATGATTCATGATTAAATTCATGATTCATAATTCATGATTCATGATACATAATTCATGATTCATGATTCAATTCATGATTCATAAATCAATTCATGATTCATGATTCATGATTAATTTCATAATTCATAATTCATGATTCATGATTCAATTCATGATTCATGATTCAATTCATGATTTATGATTCAATTCATGATTCATGATTCAATTCATGATTTAATTCATGATTTATGATTCATGATTCAATTCATGATTTGATTCCTGATTCAATTCATGATTCATGATTCAAGATTCAATTCATGATTCATGATTCAATTCATGATTCGTGATTCATTTCTTGATTCATAATTCATGATTCATGATTCATGATTTGATTTATGATTCATGATTCATGATTCGATTCATGATTCATGATTCATGATTCAATTCATGATTCATGATTCAATTCATGATTCATGATTCGATTCATGATTCATGATTCAATTCATGATTCAATTCATGATTCATGATTCATGATTCAATTCATGAATCATGATTCATGATTCACGATTTATGATTAAATTCATGATTCATGTTTCATAATTCATGATTCAATTCATGATTCATGATTCATGATTCATGATTCAATTCATGATTCAAAATTCATGATTCATGATTCAATTAATGATTCATGATTCATGATTCAATTCATGATTCATAATTCATGATTCAATTCATGATTCAATTCATGATTCATGATTCAATTCATGATTCATGATTCAATTCATGATTCAATTCATGATTCATGATTCAATTCATGATTCAATTCATGATTCATGATTGGATTTATGATTCATGATTCATGATTCAATTCTTGATTCATGATTCATGATTCATGATTCAATTTATAATTCATGATTCAAAACATGATTCATAATTCATGAATCATGATTCAATTCATGATTCATGATTAATGATTCAATTCATGATTCATGATTCATGATTCAAAACATGATTCATAATTCATGAATCATGATTCAATTCATGATTCATGAATAATGACTCAATTCATGATTCATGATTCATGATTCAAATTATGATTCATGATTCGATTCATGATTCATGATTCATGATTCAATTCATGATTCAATTCATGATTCAATTCATGATTCATGATTCATGATTCATGATTCAATTCATGATTCATAATTCATGATTCATGATTCAATTCATAATTCATGATTCATGATTCATGATTCATGATTTGATTAATGATTCATGATTCATGATTCAATTCATGATTTATGATTCATGATTCATTATTTATGATTCGATTAATTATTCTTGATTCATGATTCAATTCATGATTTAAGATTCAATTCATGATTCATGATTCAATTCATGATTCCTGATTCAATTCATGATTCATGATTCATGATTCATGATTCATAATTCATGATTCATGATTCATTTCATAATTCATGATTCATAATTCATGATTCATGATTTGATTCATGATTCATGATTTGATTCATGATTCATGATTCATCATTCAATTCATGATTCATGATTCATGATTCATGATTCAATTCATGATTCATAATTCATGATTCATGATTCAATTCATAATTCATGATTCGATTCATGATTCATGATTTTAATTCATGATTCAATTCATGATTCATGATTCGATTCATGATTCATGATTTAATTCATGATTCATGATTCGATTCATGATTCATGATTCATGATTCAATTCATGATTCATGATTCATGATTCATGATTCGATTCATGATTCCTGATTAATGACTCAATTCATGATTCATGATTCATGATTCAAATTATGATTCATGATTCGATTCATGATTCATGATTCATGATTCAATTCATGATTCAATTCATGATTCAATTCATGATTCATGATTCATGATTCATGATTCAATTCATGATTCATAATTCATGATTCATGATTCAATTCATAATTCATGATTCATGATTCATGATTCATGATTTGATTAATGATTCATGATTCATGATTCAATTCATGATTTATGATTCATGATTCATGATTTATGATTCGATTAATTATTCTTGATTCATGATTCAATTCATGATTTAAGATTCAATTCATGATTCATGATTCAATTCATGATTCCTGATTCAATTCATGATTCATGATTCATGATTCATGATTCATAATTCATGATTCATGATTCATTTCATAATTCATGATTCATAATTCATGATTCATGATTTGATTCATGATTCATGATTCATGATTTGATTCATGATTCATGATTCATCATTCAATTCATGATTCATGATTCATGATTCGATTCATGATTCCTGATTCATGATTCAATTCATGATTCATGATTCATGATTCAATTCATGATTCATGATTCGATTTATGATTCTTGATTCATGATTCATGATTTGATTCCTGATTCATGATTCATGATTCAATTCATGATTCATAATTCATGATTCATGATTCAATTCATGATTCAATTCATGATTCATGATTCGATTTATGATTCATGATTCAATTTATTATTCATGATTCATGATTCAATTCATGATTCATAATTCATGATTCAATTCATGATTCATGATTCAATTCATGATTCATGATTCATGATTCGATTCATGATTCATGATTCAATTCATGATTCAATTCATGATTCATGATTGGATTCATGATTCATGATTCATGAGTCATGATTCATGATTCATGATTCATGATTCAATTTATGATTCATGATTCATGTTTCAATTCATGATTCATGATTCATGATTCAATTTATAATTCATGATTCAATTCATGATTCATGATTCATGATTCATGATTCAATTCATGATTCATGATTCATGATTCAATTCATGATTCATGATTCATGATTCATGATTCAATTCATGATTCATGATTCATGATTAATGATTCAACTCATAATTCATAATTCATGATTCAATTCATGATTAATGATTCAATTCATGATTTGTGATTCGATTCATGATTCATGATTCAATTCATGATTCATGATTCAAATCATGATTC
Organism: Mixophyes fleayi; assembly: GCF_038048845.1. NCBI lineage: Eukaryota > Metazoa > Chordata > Amphibia > Anura > Limnodynastidae > Mixophyes > Mixophyes fleayi. Next base: position 17,600 of record NW_027446710.1, on the reverse strand, counting down.
ATGATTCAATTCATGATTCATGATTCATGATTCAATTCATGATTCATGATTCATGATTCAATTCATGATTCATGATTCATGATTCATGATTCATGATTCAATTCATGATTCATGATTAAATTCATGATTCATGATTAAATTCATGATTCATAATTCATGATTCATGATTCATAATTCATGATTCATGATTCAATTCATGATTCATAAATCAATTCATGATTCATGATTCATGATTAATTTCATAATTCATAATTCATGATTCATGATTCAATTCATGATTCATGATTCAATTCATGATTTATGATTCAATTCATGATTCATGATTCAATTCATGATTTAATTCATGATTTATGATTCAATTCATGATTCATGATTCAATTCATGATTCATGATTCATGATTCAATTCATGATTCATGATTCAATTCATGATTCATGATTCATGATTCAATTCATGATTCATTTCTTGATTCATAATTCATGATTCATGATTCATGATTTGATTCATGATTCATGATTCATGATTCGATTCATGATTCATGATTCATGATTCAAATCATGATTCATTATTCAATTCATGATTCATGATTCGATTCATGATTCATGATTTGATTCATGATTCATGATTCAATTCATGATTCATGATTCATGATTCAATTCATGAATCATGATTCATGATTCACGATTTATGATTCAATTCATGATTCATGATTCAATTCATGATTCAATTCATGATTCAATTCATGATTCATGATTCATGATTCATGATTCAATTCATGATTCAAAATTCATGATTCATGATTCAATTAATGATTCATGATACATGATTCAATTCATGATTCATAATTCATGATTCATGATTCATGATTCATGATTCAATTCATGATTCAAAATTCATGATTCATGATTCAATTAATGATTCATGATTCATGATTCAATTCATGATTCATAATTCATGATTCAATTCATGATTCAATTCATGATTCATGATTCAATTCATGATTCATGATTCAATTCATGATTCATGATTCATGATTCGAATCATGATTCATGATTCAATTCATGATTCAATTCATGATTCATGATTGGATTCATGATTCATGATTCATGATTCAATTCTTGATTCATGATTCATGATTCATGATTCAATTTATGATTCATGATTCATGTTTCAATTCATGATTCATGATTCATGATTCAATTCTTGATTCATGATTCATGATTCATGATTCAATTTATGATTCATGATTCATGTTTCAATTCATGATTCATGATTCATGATTCAATTTATAATTCATGATTTGATTCATGATTCAATTCATGATTCAATTCATGATTCAATTCATGATTCATGATTCATGATTCATGATTCGATTAATGATTCATGATTCATGATTCAATTCATGATTCATGATTCATGATTCCTGATTCATGATTTATGATTCGATTAATTATTCTTGATTCATGATTCAATTCATGATTCATGATTCAATTCATGATTCCTGATTCAATTCATGATTCATGATTCATGATTCAATTCATGATTCATAATTCATGATTCATGATTCATTTCATAATTCATGATTCATGATTCATGATTCATGATTCGATTCATGATTCATGATTCATGATTTGATTCATGATTCATCATTCAATTCATGATTCATGATTCATGATTCATGATTCAATTCATGATTCATTATTCAATTTATGATTCTTGATTCATGATTCATGATTTGATTCCTGATTCATGATTCATGATTCAATTCATGATTCATAATTCATGATTCATGATTCAATTCATAATTCATGATTCGATTTATGATTCATGATTCAATTCATGATTCATGATTCATGATTCAATTCATGATTCATAATTCATGATTCAATTCATGATTCAATTCATGATTCATGATTCAATTCATGATTCATGATTCAATTCATGATTCATGATTCAAATCATGATTCATGATTCAATTCATGATTCATGATTCATGATTCAATTCATGATTCATGATTCATGATTCAATTCATGATTCATGATTCATGATTCATGATTCATGATTCAATTCATGATTCATGATTAAATTCATGATTCATGATTAAATTCATGATTCATAATTCATGATTCATGATTCATAATTCATGATTCATGATTCAATTCATGATTCATAAATCAATTCATGATTCATGATTCATGATTAATTTCATAATTCATAATTCATGATTCATGATTCATGATTCAATTCATGATTCATGATTCAATTCATGATTTATGATTCAATTCATGATTCATGATTCAATTCATGATTTAATTCATGATTTATGATTCAATTCATGATTCATGATTCAATTCATGATTCATGATTCATGATTCAATTCATGATTCATGATTCAATTCATGATTCATGATTCATGATTCAATTCATGATTCATTTCTTGATTCATAATTCATGATTCATGATTCATGATTTGATTCATGATTCATGATTCATGATTCGATTCATGATTCATGATTCATGATTCAATTCATGATTCATGATTCAATTCATGATTCATGATTCGATTCATGATTCATGATTTGATTCATGATTCATGATTCATGATTCAATTCATGAATCATGATTCATGATTCACGATTTATGATTCAATTCATGATTCATGATTCAATTCATGATTCAATTCATGATTCAATTCATGATTCATGATTCATGATTCATGATTCAATTCATGATTCAAAATTCATGATTCATGATTCAATTAATGATTCATGATTCATGATTCAATTCATGATTCATAATTCATGATTCATGATTCATGATTCATGATTCAATTCATGATTCAAAATTCATGATTCATGATTCAATTAATGATTCATGATTCATGATTCAATTCATGATTCATAATTCATGATTCAATTCATGATTCAATTCATGATTCATGATTCATGATTCAATTCATGATTCATAATTCATGATTCAATTCATAATTCATAATTCATGATTCATGATTCATGATTCATGATTCGATTAATGATTCATGATTCATGATTCAATTCATGATTCATGATTCATGATTCCTGATTCATGATTTATGATTCGATTAATTATTCTTGATTCATGATTCAATTCATGATTCATGATTCAATTCATGATTCCTGATTCAATTCATGATTCATGATTTAATTCATGATTCATAATTCATGATTCATGATTCATTTCATAATTCATGATTCATGATTCATGATTCATGATTCGATTCATGATTCATGATTCATGATTTGATTCATGATTCATCATTCAATTCATGATTCATGATTCATGATTCATGATTCAATTCATGATTCATGATTCAATTTATGATTCTTGATTCATGATTCATGATTTGATTCCTGATTCATGATTCATGATTCAATTCATGATTCATAATTCATGATTCATGATTCAATTCATGATTCATGATTCGATTTATGATTCATGATTCAATTCATGATTCATGATTCATGATTCAATTCATGATTCATAATTCATGATTCAATTCATGATTCAATTCATGATTCATGATTCAATTCATGATTCATGATTCAATTCATGATTCATGATTCATGACTCGATTCATGATTCATGACTCGATTCATGATTCATGATTCAATTCATGATTCAATTCATGATTCATGATTGGATTCATGATTCATGATTCATGATTCAATTCATGAGTCATGATTCATGATTCAATTCATGATTCATGATTCAATTCATGATTCATGATTCAATTCATGATTCATGATTCAATTCATGATTCATGATTCGATTCATGATTCGATTCATGATTCATGATTCAATTCATGATTCAATTCATGATTCATGATTGGATTCATGATTCATGATTCATGAGTCAATTCATGAGTCATGATTCATGTTTCAATTCATGATTCAATTCATGATTCATGATTGGATTCATGATTCATGATTCATGATTCAATTTATGATTCATGATTCATGTTTCAATTCATGATTCATGATTCATGATTCATGATTCAATTTATGATTCATGATTCATGATTCATGATTCATGATTCATGATTCAATTCATGATTCATGATTCATGATTCATGATTCATGATTCAATTCATGATTCATGATTAATGATTCAATTCATGATTCATGATTCATGATTCATGATTCATGATTCAACTCATAATTCATAATTCATGATTCAATTCATGATTCATGATTCAATTCATGATTCAATTCATGATTCAATTCATGATTCATGATTCATGATTCAATTCATGATTCATAATTCATGATTCATGATTCAATTCATAATTCATAATTCATGATTCATGATTCATGATTCATGATTCGATTAATGATTCATGATTCATGATTCAATTAATGATTCATGATCCATGATTCATGATTCAATTCATGATTCATGATTCAATTCATGATTCCTGATTCAATTCATGATTCATGATTCATGATTCAATTCATGATTCATAATTCATGATTCATGATTCATTTCATAATTCATGATTCATGATTCATGATTCATGATTCGATTCATGATTCATGATTCATGATTTGATTCATGATTCATCATTCAATTCATGATTCATGATTCATGATTCATGATTCTAATTATGATTCCTGATTCATGATTCAATTCATGATTCATAATTCATGATTCAATTCATGATTCATGATTCAATTTATGATTCTTGATTCATGATTCATGATTTGATTCCTGATTCATGATTCATGATTCAATTCATGATTCATAATTCATGATTCATGATTCAATTCATGATTCATGATTCGATTCATGATTCATGATTCAATTCATGATTCATAATTCATGATTCAATTCATGATTCAATTCATGATTCATGATTCAATTCATGATTCATGATTCAATTCATGATTCATGATTCATGATTTGATTCATGATTCATGATTCAATTCATGATTCAATTCATGATTCATGATTGGATTCATGATTCATGATTCATGATTCAATTCATGAGTCATGATTCATGAATCAATTCATGATTCAATTCATGATTCATGATTCAATTCATGATTCATGATTCAATTCATGATTCATGATTCAATTCATGATTCATGATTCAATTCATGATTCATGATTCGATTCATGATTCATGATTCAATTCATGATTCAATTCATGATTCATGATTGGATTCATGATTCATGATTCATGATTCAATTCATGAGTCATGATTCATGATTCATGATTCATGATTCAATTTATGATTCATGATTCATGTTTCAATTCATGATTCATGATTCATGATTCATGATTCAATTTATGATTCATGATTCATGATTCATGATTCATGATTCATGATTCATGATTCAATTCATGATTCATGATTCATGATTCATGATTCAATTCATTATTCATGATTAATGATTCAATTCATGATTCATGATTCATGATTCATGATTCATGATTCATGATTCAATTCATGATTCATGATTCATGATTAATGATTCAACTCATAATTCATAATTCATGATTCAATTCATGATCCATGATTCAATTCATGATTCATGACTCAATTCATGATTCGATACATGATTCAATTCATGATTGATGATTCGATTTATGATTCATGATTCATTATTCAATTCATGATTCATGTTTCAATTCATGATTCAATTCATGATTCATGATACAATTCATGATTTTAATTCATGATTCAATTCATGATTCATGATTCGATTCATGATTCAATTCATGATTCATGATTCATGATTCATGATTCGATTCATGATTCCTGATTAATGACTCAATTCATGATTCATGATTCATGATTCAATTTATGATTCATGATTCGATTCATGATTCTTGATTCATGCTTTATGATTCGATTCATGATTTATGATTCGTGATTCAATTCATGATTCATGATTTATGATTCAATTCATGATTCATGATTCAATTCATGATTCATGATTCATGATTCAATTCATGACTCATGATTCAATTCATGAATTAATACAGGATTCATGATATATGATTCAATTCATGATTCATAATTCATGATTCAATTCATGATTCATAATTCATGATTCATGATTCATGATTCATGATTTATGATTCATGATTTGATTCATTAATTCATGATTCATGATTCAATTCATGATTCATGATTGATGATTCAATTCATGATTCATGATTCAATTCATGATTCATGATTCGATTCATGATTCATGATTCAATTCATGATTCATAATTCAAATCATGATTCATGATTCAATTCATGATTCATGATTCATGATTCGATTCATGATTCATGATTCATTCATGATTCATGATTCATGATTCATGATTCGTGATTCGATTCATGATTCACGATTCATGATTCACGATTCATGATTCAATTCATGATTCTTGATTCTTGATTCATGATTCAATTCATGATTCAATTCATGATTCATGATTAAATTCATGATTCATAATTCATGATTCATGATACATAATTCATGATTCATGATTCAATTCATGATTCATAAATCAATTCATGATTCATGATTCATGATTAATTTCATAATTCATAATTCATGATTCATGATTCAATTCATGATTCATGATTCAATTCATGATTTATGATTCAATTCATGATTCATGATTCAATTCATGATTTAATTCATGATTTATGATTCAATTTATGATTCATGATTCAATTCATGATTTGATTCCTGATTCAATTCATGATTCATGATTCAAGATTCAATTCATGATTCATGATTCAATTCATGATTCGTGATTCATTTCTTGATTCATAATTCATGATTCATGATTCATGATTTGATTTATGATTCATGATTCATGATTCGATTCATGATTCATGATTCATGATTCAATTCATGATTCATGATTCAATTCATGATTCATGATTCGATTCATGATTCATGATTCAATTCATGATTCAATTCATGATTCATGATTCATGATTCAATTCATGAATCATGATTCATGATTCACGATTTATGATTAAATTCATGATTCATGTTTCATAATTCATGATTCAATTCATGATTCATGATTCATGATTCATGATTCAATTCATGATTCAAAATTCATGATTCATGATTCAATTAATGATTCATGATTCATGATTCAATTCATGATTCAAAATTCATGATTCAATTCATGATTCAATTCATGATTCATGATTCAATTCATGATTCATGATTCAATTCATGATTCAATTCATGATTCATGATTCAATTCATGATTCAATTCATGATTCATGATTGGATTTATGATTCATGATTCATGATTCAATTCTTGATTCATGATTCATGATTCATGATTCAATTTATGATTCATGATTCATGTTTCAATTCATGATTCATGATTCATGATTCATGATTCAATTTATAATTCATGATTCAAAACATGATTCATAATTCATGAATCATGATTCAATTCATGATTCATGATTAATGATTCAATTCATGATTCATGATTCATGATTCAATTCATGATTCATGATTAATGATTCAAGTCATGATTCATGATTCATGATTCATGATTCAATTCATAATTCATAATTCATGATTGATGATTCGATTTATGATTCATGATTCATTATTCAATTCATGATTCATGATTCATGATTCATGATTCGATTTATGATTCCTGATTAATGACTCAATTCATGATTCATGATTCATGATTCAAATTATGATTCATGATTCGATTCATGATTCATGATTCATGATTCAATTCATGATTCAATTCATGATTCATGATTCATGATTCATGATTCAATTCATGATTCATAATTCATGATTCATGATTCAATTCATAATTCATGATTCGATTCATGATTCATGATTTTAATTCATGATTCAATTCATGATTCATGATTCGATTCATGATTCATGATTTAATTCATGATTCATGATTCGATTCATGATTCATGATTCATGATTCAATTCATGATTCATGATTCATGATTCATGATTCGATTCATGATTCCTGATTAATGACTCAATTCATGATTCATGATTCATGATTCAAATTATGATTCATGATTCGATTCATGATTCATGATTCATGATTCAATTCATGATTCAATTCATGATTCAATTCATGATTCATGATTCATGATTCATGATTCAATTCATGATTCATAATTCATGATTCATGATTCAATTCATAATTCATGATTCATGATTCATGATTCATGATTTGATTAATGATTCATGATTCATGATTCAATTCATGATTTATGATTCATGATTCATGATTTATGATTCGATTAATTATTCTTGATTCATGATTCAATTCATGATTTAAGATTCAATTCATGATTCATGATTCAATTCATGATTCCTGATTCAATTCATGATTCATGATTCATGATTCATGATTCATAATTCATGATTCATGATTCATTTCATAATTCATGATTCATAATTCATGATTCATGATTTGATTCATGATTCATGATTCATGATTTGATTCATGATTCATGATTCATCATTCAATGCATGATTCATGATTCATGATTCATGATTCGATTCATGATTCCTGATTCATGATTCAATTCATGATTCATGATTCATGATTCAATTCATGATTCATGATTCGATTTATGATTCTTGATTCATGATTCATGATTTGATTCCTGATTCATGATTCATGATTCAATTCATGATTCATAATTCATGATTCATGATTCAATTCATGATTCATGATTCGATTTATGATTCATGATTCAATTTATTATTCATGATTCATGATTCAATTCATGATTCATAATTCATGATTCAATTCATGATTCATGATTCAATTCATGATTCATGATTCATGATTCGATTCATGATTCATGATTCAATTCATGATTCATGATTGGATTCATGATTCATGATTCATGAGTCATGATTCATGATTCATGATTCATGATTCAATTTATGATTCATGATTCATGTTTCAATTCATGATTCATGATTCATGATTCAATTTATAATTCATGATTCAATTCATGATTCATGATTCATGATTCATGATTCAATTCATGATTCATGATTCATGATTCAATTCATGATTCATGATTCATGATTCATGATTCATGATTCAATTCATGATTCATGATTCATGATTAATGATTCAACTCATAATTCATAATTCATGATTCAATTCATGATTAATGATTCAATTCATGATTTGTGATTCGATTCATGATTCATGATTCAATTCATGATTCATGATTCAAATCATGATTCATGATTCAATTCATGATTCATGATTCAATTCATGATTCATGATTCATGATTCAATTCATGATTCATGATTCATGATTCATGATTCATGATTCAATTCATGATTCATGATTAAATTCATGATTCATGATTAAATTCATGATTCATAATTCATGATTCATGATTCATAATTCATGATTCATGATTCAATTCATGATTCATAAATCAATTCATGATTCATGATTCATGATTAATTTCATAATTCATAATTCATGATTCATGATTCAATTCATGATTCATGATTCAATTCATGATTTATGATTCAATTCATGATTCATGATTCAATTCATGATTTAATTCATGATTTATGATTCAATTCATGATTCATGATTCAATTCATGATTCATGATTCATGATTCAATTCATGATTCATGATTCAATTCATGATTCATGATTCATGATTCAATTCATGATTCATTTCTTGATTCATAATTCATGATTCATGATTCATGATTTGATTCATGATTCATGATTCATGATTCGATTCATGATTCATGATTCATGATTCAATTCATGATTCATGATTCAATTCATGATTCATGATTCGATTCATGATTCATGATTTGATTCATGATTCATGATTCAATTCATGATTCATGATTCATGATTCAATTCATGAATCATGATTCATGATTCACGATTTATGATTCAATTCATGATTCATGATTCAATTCATGATTCAATTCATGATTCAATTCATGATTCATGATTCATGATTCATGATTCAATTCATGATTCAAAATTCATGATTCATGATTCAATTAATGATTCATGATTCATGATTCAATTCATGATTCATAATTCATGATTCATGATTCATGATTCATGATTCAATTCATGATTCAAAATTCATGATTCATGATTCAATTAATGATTCATGATTCATGATTCAATTCATGATTCATAATTCATGATTCAATTCATGATTCAATTCATGATTCATGATTCAATTCATGATTCATGATTCAATTCATGATTCATGATTCATGATTCGAATCATGATTCATGATTCAATTCATGATTCAATTCATGATTCATGATTGGATTCATGATTCATGATTCATGATTCAATTCTTGATTCATGATTCATGATTCATGATTCAATTTATGATTCATGATTCATGTTTCAATTCATGATTCATGATTCATGATTCAATTTATAATTCATGATTCAATTCATGATTCATGATTCATGATTCATGATTCAATTCATGATTCATGATTAATGATTAAATTCATGATTCATGATTCATGATTTAATTCATGATTCATGATTCATGATTAATGATTCAATTCATAATTCATAATTCATGATTCAATTCATGATTAATGATTCAATTCATGATTCATGACTCAATTAATGATTCGATTCATGATTCAATTCATGATTGATGATTCGATTTATGATTCATGATTCATTATTCAATTCATGATTCATGATTCGATTCATGATTCCTGATTAATGACTCAATTCATGATTCATGATTCATGATTCAAATTATGATTCATGATTCGATTCATGATTCATGATTCAATTCATGATTCAATTCATGATTCATGATTCATGATTCATGATTCATGATTCAATTCATGATTCATAATTCATGATTCATGATTCAATTCATAATTCATGATTCGATTCATGATTCATGATTTTAATTCATGATTCAATTCATGATTCATGATTCGATTCATGATTCATGATTCTATTCATGATTCATGATTCGATTCATGAATCATGATTCATGATTCAATTCATGATTCATGATTCATGATTCGATTCATGATTCCTGATTAATGACTCAATTCATGATTCATGATTCATGATTCAAATTATGATTCATGATTTGATTCATGATTCAATTCATGATTCAATTCATGATTCAATTCATGATTCATGATTCATGATTCATGATTCAATTCATGATTCATAATTCATGATTCATGATTCAATTCATAATTCATAATTCATGATTCATGATTCATGATTCATGATTCGATTAATGATTCATGATTCATGATTCAATTCATGATTCATGATTCATGATTCCTGATTCATGATTTATGATTCGATTAATTATTCTTGATTCATGATTCAATTCATGATTCATGATTCAATTCATGATTCCTGATTCAATTCATGATTCATGATTCATGATTCAATTCATGATTCATAATTCATGATTCATGATTCATTTAATAATTCATGATTCATGATTCATGATTCATGATTCGATTCATGATTCATGATTCATGATTTGATTCATGATTCATCATTCAATTCATGATTCATGATTCATGATTCATGATTCAATTCATGATTCATGATTCAATTTATGATTCTTGATTCATGATTCATGATTTGATTCCTGATTCATGATTCATGATTCAATTCATGATTCATAATTCATGATTCATGATTCAATTCATGATTCATGATTCGATTTATGATTCATGATTCAATTCATGATTCATGATTCATGATTCAATTCATGATTCATAATTCATGATTCAATTCATGATTCAATTCATGATTCATGATTCAATTCATGATTCATGATTCAATTCATGATTCATGATTCATGACTCGATTCATGATTCATGATTCAATTCATGATTCAATTCATGATTCATGATTGGATTCATGATTCATGATTCATGATTCAATTCATGAGTCATGATTCATGATTCAATTCATGATTCATGATTCAATTCATGATTCATGATTCAATTCATGATTCATGATTCAATTCATGATTCATGATTCAATTCATGATTCATGATTCATGATTCGATTCATGATTCATGATTCAATTCATGATTCAATTCATGATTCATGATTGGATTCATGATTCATGATTCATGATTCAATTCATGAGTCATGATTCATGTTTTAATTCATGATTCAATTCATGATTCATGATTGGATTCATGATTCATGATTCATGATTCAATTTATGATTCATGATTCATGTTTCAATTCATGATTCATGATTCATGATTCATGATTCAATTTATGATTCATGATTCATGATTCATGATTCATGATTCATGATTCAATTCATGATTCATGATTCATGATTCATGATTCATGATTCAATTCATGATTCATGATTAATGATTCAATTCATGATTCATGATTCATGATTCATGATTCATGATTCATGATTCAACTCATAATTCATAATTCATGATTCAATTCATGATTCATGATTCAATTCATGATTCAATTCATGATTCAATTCATGATTCATGATTCATGATTCAATTCATGATTCATAATTCATGATTCATGATTCAATTCATAATTCATAATTCATGATTCATGATTCATGATTCATGATTCGATTAATGATTCATGATTCATGATTCAATTAATGATTCATGATCCATGATTCATGATTCAATTCATGATTCATGATTCAATTCATGATTCATGATTCAATTCATGATTCCTGATTCAATTCATGATTCATGATTCATGATTCAATTCATGATTCATAATTCATGATTCATGATTCATTTCATAATTCATGATTCATGATTCATGATTCATGATTCGATTCATGATTCATGATTCATGATTTGATTCATGATTCATCATTCAATTCATGATTCATGATTCATGATTCATGATTCTAATTATGATTCCTAATTCATGATTCAATTCATGATTCATAATTCATGATTCAATTCATGATTCATGATTCAATTTATGATTCTTGATTCATGATTCATGATTTGATTCCTGATTCATGATTCATGATTCAATTCATGATTCATAATTCATGATTCATGATTCAATTCATGATTCATGATTCGATTCATGATTCATGATTCAATTCATGATTCATAATTCATGATTCAATTCATAATTCAATTCATGATTCATGATTCAATTCATGATTCATGATTCAATTCATGATTCATGAATTCAATTCATAATTCATGATTCAATTCATAATTCAATTCATGATTCATGACTCGATTCATGATTCATGATTCAATTCATGATTCAATTCATGATTCATGATTGGATTCCTGATTCATGATTCATGATTCAATTCATGAGTCATGATTCATGAATCAATTCATGATTCAATTCATGATTCATGATTCAATTCATGATTCATGATTCAATTCATGATTCATGATTCAATTCATGATTCATGATTCGATTCATGATTCATGATTCAATTCATGATTCAATTCATGATTCATGATTGGATTCATGATTCATGATTCATGATTCAATTCATGAGTCATGATTCATGATTCATGATTCATGATTCAATTTATGATTCATGATTCATGTTTCAATTCATGATTCATGATTCATGATTCATGATTCAATTTATGATTCATGATTCATGATTCATGATTCATGATTCATGATTCATGATTCATGATTCAATTCATGATTCATGATTCATGATTCATGATTCAATTCATGATTCATGATTAATGATTCAATTCATGATTCATGATTCATGATTCATGATTCATGATTCATGATTCAATTCATGATTCATGATTCATGATTAATGATTCAACTCATAATTCATAATTCATGATTCAATTCATGATTCATGATTCAATTCATGATTCATGACTCAATTAATGATTCGATACATGATTCAATTCATGATTGATGATTCGATTTATGATTCATGATTCATGATTCAATTCATGATTCATGATTCAATTCATGATTCATGACTCAATTAATGATTCGATACATGATTCAATTCATGATTGATGATTCGATTTATGATTCATGATTCATTATTCAATTCATGATTCATGTTTCAATTCATGATTCAATTCATGATTCATGATACAATTCATGATTTTAATTCATGATTCAATTCATGATTCATGATTCGATTCATGATTCAATTCATGATTCATGATTCATGATTCATGATTCGATTCATGATTCCTGATTAATGACTCAATTCATGATTCATGATTCATGATTCAATTTATGATTCATGATTCGATTCATGATTCTTGATTCATGCTTTATGATTCGATTCATGATTTATGATTCGTGATTCAATTCATGATTCATGATTTATGATTCAATTCATGATTCATGATTAATGATTCGATTCATGATTCAATTCATGATTCATGACACAATTGATGATTCGATTCATGATTAAGATCATGATTCATGATTCAATTTATGATTCATGATTCATGATTCAATTCATGATTCATGATTAATGTTTCATAAATCGATTCATAAATCATAATTCATGATTCATGATTAAATTCATGATTCATAATTCATGATTCATGATTTATGATTTGATTCATGATTTATGATTCATGATTCAATTCATGACTCATGATTCAATTCATGATCCATGATTCATGACTCGATTCATGATTCATGATTTATAATTCAATTCATGATTCATGATTCATGATTCATGATTCATGATTCAATTCATGATTCATGATTTAATTCATGATTCATAATTCATGATTCATGATTCAATTCATGATTCATGATTAGAGATTCATGATTCATGATTAGAGATTCATGATTCATCATTTAATTTATGATTCATGATTCAATCCATGATTCATGATTCATGATTCAATTCATGATTCATGATTTAATTCATGATTTATAATTTATGATTCATGATTCATAATTCATGATTCATGATTCAATTCATGATTCAATTCATGATTCATGATTCAATTCATGATTCGAATCCTGATTCAATTCATGATTCATGATTCAATTCATGATTCATGATTCATGATTCGATTCATGATTCACGATTCATGATTCAATTCATGATTCTTTATTCATGATTCATGATTCAATTCATGCTTCAATTCATAATTCATGATTAAATTCATGATTCATAATTCATGATTCATGATTCAATTCATGATTCATAAATCAATTCATGATTCATGATTCAATTTATGACTCATAATTCATGATTCATGATTAATTTCATAATTCATAATTCATGATTCATGATTCATTTCATGATTCATGATTCAATTTATGATTCTTGATTCAATTCATGATTCAATTCATTATTTATGATTCAATTCATGATTCAATTCATGATTTGATTCCTGATTCAATTCATGATTCATGATTCAATTCATGATTCATGATTCAATTAATGATTCATGATTCATGATTCAATTCATGACGCATGATTCAATTCATGATTCAATTCAATATTCATGATATATGATTCAATTCATGATTCATAATTCATGATTCAATTCATGATTCATGATTCATTTCATGATTCATGATTCATGATTCATGATTCATGATTCATGATTTGATTCATGATTTATAATTTATGATTCATGATTCATAATTCATGATTCATGATTCAATTCATGATTCAATTCATGATTCATGATTCAATTCATGATTCAAATCCTGATTCAATTCGTGATTCATGATTCAATTCATGATTCATGATTCATGATTCGATTCATGATTCACGATTCATGATTCAATTCATGATTCTTTATTCATGATTCATGATTCAATTCATGCTTCAATTCATAATTCATGATTAAATTCATGATTCATAATTCATGATTCATGATTCAATTCATGATTCATAAATCAATTCATGATTCATGATTCATGATTCAATTCATGACTCATAATTCATGATTCATGATTAATTTCATAATTCATGATTCATGATTCATTTCATGATTCATGATTCAATTCATGATTCTTGATTCAATTCACGATTCAATTCATTATTTATGATTCAATTCATGATTCAATTCATGATTTGATTCCTGATTCAATTCATGATTCATGATTCAATTCATGATTCATGATTCAATTAATGATTCATGATTCATGATTCAATTCATGACGCATGATTCAATTCATGATTCAATTCAATATTCATGATATATGATTCAATTCATGATTCATAATTCATGATTCAATTCATGATTCATGATTCATTTCATGATTCATAATTCATGATTCATGATTCATGATTCATGATTAAATTCATGACGCATGATTCAATTCATGATTCAATTCAATATTCATGATATATGATTCAATTCATGATTCATAATTCATGATTCAATTCATGATTCATGATTCATTTCATGATTCATAATTCATGATTCATGATTCATGATTCATGATTCATGATTTGATTCATTAATTCATGATTCATGATTCAATTCATGATTCATGATTGATGATTCAATTCATGATTGATGATTCAATTCATGATTCATGATTCGATTCATGATTCATGATTCAATTCATGATTCATGATTCAAATCATGATTCATGATTCATGATTCATGATTTATGATTTATGATTCATGATTTGATTCATTAATTCATGATTCATGATTCAATTCATGATTCATGATTGATGATTCAATTCATGATTCATGATTCAATTCATGATTCATGATTCAATTCATGATTTATGATTCAATTCATGATTCATGATTCAATTCATGATTTAATTCATGATTTATGATTCAATTCATGATTCATGATTCAATTCATGATTCATGATTCAATTCATGATTCATGATTCAATTCATGATTCAAAATTAATGATTCAATTAATGATTCATGATTCATGATTCAATTCATGATTCATGATTCATGATTCAATTCATGATTCATGAATCATGATTCATGATTCAATTCATTATTCATGATTCATGATTCAATTCATGATTCATAATTCATGATTCAATTCATGATTCATGATTCAATTCATGATTCCTGATTCAATTCATGATTCATGATTCATGATTCAATTCATGATTCATAATTCATGATTCATGATTCATTTCATAATTCATGATTCATGATTCATGATTCATGATTCGATTCATGATTCATGATTCATGATTTGATTCATGATTCATCATTCAATTCATGATTCATGATTCATGATTCATGATTCTATTCATGATTCCTGATTCATGATTCAATTCATGATTCATGATTCATGATTCAATTCATGATTCATGATTCAATTTATGATTCTTGATTCATGATTCATGATTTGATTCCTGATTCGTGATTCATGATTCAATTCATGATTCATAATTCATGATTCATGATTCAATTCATGATTCATGATTCGATTTATGATTCATGATTCAATTCATGATTCATGATTCATGATTCAATTCATGATTCATAATTCATGATTCAATTCATGATTCAATTCATGATTCATGATTCAATTCATGATTCATGATTCAATTCATGATTCATGATTCAATTCATGATTCA
>NW_027446709.1:0-47198 GCF_038048845.1 Mixophyes fleayi | reverse complement strand
TTCATGATTCATTTCATGATTCATGATTCATGATTCAATTCATGATTCATGATTCAATTCATAATTCATGATTCATGATTCAATTCATGATTCATGATTTGATTCATGATTCATGATTCATGATTCAATTCATGATTCATGATTCATGATTCATGATTCATGATTCAATTCATGATTCTTGATCCATGATTCATGATTCTTGATCCATGATTCATGATTCGATTCATGATTCATGATTCATGATTCAATTCTCAATTCATGATTCGATTCATGATTCATGATTCAATTTATGATTCATGATTCATGATTCAATTCATGATTCAATTCATGATTCATGATTCATGATTCGATTCATGATTCATGATTCAATTCATGATTCATGATTCATGATTCAATTCATGATTCAATTCATGATTCATGATTCATGATTCAATTTATGATTCATGATTTATGATTCATGATTCATGATTCATGATTCAATTCATGACTCAATTCATGATTCATGATTTAATTCATGATTCATGATTCATGATTTATGATTCAATGAATGATTCATGATTCATGATTAAATTCATGATTCATGATTCAATTCATGATTCAATACATGATTCATGATTCATGATTCCATTCATGATTCATGATTTGATTCATGATTCTTGATTCATGATTCATGATTCGATTCATGATTCAATTCATGATTTATGATTCATGATTCAATTCATGATTCATGATTCATGATTCAATTCATAATTCATAATTCATGATTCATGATTTATGATTCAATTCATGATTCATGATTCGATTCATGATTCATGATTCGATTCATGATTCAATTCATGATTCATGATACAATTCATGATTCATGATTCAATTCATGATTCATGATTCATGATTCATAATTCAATTCATGATTCATGATATGAATCAATTCATGATCATGATACAATTCATGATTCATGATTCATGATTCGATTCATGATTCATGATTCATGATTCATGATTCAATTCATGATTCATGATTCATGATTCAATTCATGATTCATGATTCATGATTCAATTCATGATTCAATTCATGATTCATGACTCATGATTCAATTCATAATTCATGATTCATGATTCAATTCATGATTCAATTCATGATTCATGACTCATGATTCAATTCATGATTCAATTCATGATTCATGATTCATGATTCAATTCATGATTCATGATTCATGATTTATGATTCAAATCATGATTCATTTCATGATTCATGATTCATGATTCAATTCATGATTCATGATTCAATTCATGATTCATGATTCAATTCATAATTCATGATTCATGATTCAATTCATGATTCATGATTCGATTCATGATTCATGATTCATGATTTAATTCATAATTCATGATTCATGATTCATGATTCAATTCATAATTCATGATTCATGATTCATGATTCAACTCATGATTCATGATTCAAATCATGATTCTCGATTCATGATTCGATTTATGATTCATGATTCATGATTCAATTCATGATTCATGATTCGATTCATGATTCATGATTCAATTTATGATTCATAATTCATGATTCAATTCATGATTCATGATTCATGATTCAATTCATGATTCAATTCATGATTCATGATTCATGATTAAATTCATGATTCATGATTCAATTCATGATTCAATTCATGATTCATGATTCATGAATCAATTTATGATTCATGATTCATGATTCATGATTCATGATTCATGATTCATGAATCAATTTATGATTCATGATTCATGATTCATGATTCAATTTATGATTCAATTTATGATTCAGGATTTAATTCATGATTCTTGATTCATGATTCAATTCATGATTCATGATTCATGATTCAATTCATGATTCATGATTCATGATTCAAGATTCATGATTCAATTTGTGATTCATGATTCGATTCATGATTCTTGATTCATGATTCAATTCATGATTCATGATTCATGATTAAAGATTCATGATTCAATTTGTGATTCATGATTCGATTCATGATTCTTGATTCATGATTCCTGATTCGATTCATGATTCATGATTCATGATTCAATTCATGATTCATGATTTATGATTCAATTCATGATTCATGATTCATGATTCATGTCATGATTCATGATTCATGATTCAATTCATGATTCAATTCATGATTCATGATTCATGATTTAATTCATGATTAAATTCATTATTCATGATTCAATTCATGATTCATGATTCATGATTCAAATCATGATTCATGATTCGATTCATGATTCATGATTCATTATTTAATTTATGATTCATGATTCAATTCATGATTCAATTCATGATTCAATTCATGATTCATGATTCATGATTTGATTCATGATTCATGATTTAATTCATGATTAAATTCATGATTCATGATTCATGATTCAATTCATGATTCATGATTCATGATTTAATTCATGATTAAATTCATGATTCATGATTCATGATTCAATTCATGAATCATGATTCATGATTCAATTCATGATTCATGATTCATGATTCATGATTCAATTCATGATTCATGATTCATGATTCAATTCATGATTAAATTAATGATTCAATTTATGATTCATGATTCATGATTCGATTCATGATTCAATTCATGATTCATGATTCAATTCATGATTCATGATTCATGATTCAATTCATGATTCATGATTCAATTCATGATTCAATTCATGATTCAATTCATGATTCAATTCATGATTCATGATTCATGATTCAATTCATGATTCAATCATTATTCATGATTCATGATTCAATCATGATTCATGATTTATGATTCAAATCATGATTCATGATTCGATTCATGATTCTTGATTCTTGATTCATGATCCGATTCATGATTCATGATTCATGATTCAATTCATGATTCATGATTCGATTCATGATTCAGTTCATGATTCATGATTCGATTCATGATTCATGATTCAATTTATGATTCATGATTCATGATTCAATTCATGATTCATGATTCATGATTAAATTTATGATTCAATGCATGATTCATGATTCATGATTCAATTCTTGATTCATGATTCATGATTTAATTCATGATTAAATTCATGATTCATGATTCAATTCATGATTCATGATTCATGATTCAATTCATGATTCATGATTCGATTCATGATTCATGATTTATGATTCAATTCATGATTCATGATTCATAATTCAATTCATGATTCATCATTCATGATTTAAATCATGATTCAATTCATGATTCATCATTCATGATTTAATTTATGATTCATGATTTAATTTATGATTCATAATTCAATTCATGATTCAATTCATGAATCATGATTCATGATTCAATTCATGATTCAATTCGTGATTCATGATTCAATTTATGATTCATGATTCATGATTCATGATTCATGATTCAATTTATGATTCAGGATTTAATTCATGATTCATGATTCATGATTCAATTCATGATTCATGATTCATGATTCAATTCATGATTCATGATTCATGATTCATGATTCAATTCATGATTCATGATTCAATTCATGATTCATGATTCGATTCATGATTCATGATTCATGATTCAATTCATGATTCATGATTCATGATTCATGATTTATGATTCATGATTCATGATTCAAATCATGATTCATAATTCATGATTC
The DNA here is from genome assembly GCF_038048845.1 of Mixophyes fleayi. Taxonomy (NCBI): domain Eukaryota; kingdom Metazoa; phylum Chordata; class Amphibia; order Anura; family Limnodynastidae; genus Mixophyes; species Mixophyes fleayi. The sequence goes on along the minus strand of NW_027446709.1, from coordinate 43,535 downwards.
ATGATTCAATTCATGATTCATGATTCAATTCATGATTCGAATCCTAATTCAATCCATGATTCATGATTCATGATTCAATACATGATTCATGATTCATGATTCAATTCATGATTCATGATTCATGATTCAAGATTCATGATTCAATTTGTGATTCATGATTCGATTCATGATTCTTGATTCATGATTCATGATTCAATTCATGATTCAGGATTCATGATTCAAGATTCATGAATCAATTTGTGATTCATGATTTGATTCATGATTCTTGATTCATGATTCATGATTCGATTCATGATTTATGATTCATGATTCAATTCATGATTCATGATTCATGATTCAATTCATGATTCATGATTCATATCATGATTCATGATTCATGACTAAATTCATGATTCAATTCATGAATCATGATTCATGATTCAATTCATGATTCATGATTCAGCTTATGATTCATGATTCATGATTCAATTCATGATTCAATTTATGATTCAGGATTTAATTCATGATTCATGATTCATGATTTAATTCATGATTCATGATTCATGATTCATGATTCAAGACATGTTTCATGATTCATGATTCGATTCATGATTCATGATTCGATTCATGATTCTCGATTCATGATTCATGATTCAATTTATGATTCATGATTCATTATTCATGATTCGATTCTTGATTCAATTCATGATTTATGATTCGATTCATGATTCCTGATTCAATTCATGATTCATGATTCATGATTCAATTCATGATTCATGATTCAATTCATGATTCAATTCATGATTCATTATTCATGATTCAATTCATGATTCATGATTCAATTCATGATTCATGATTCATGATTCTATTCATGATTCAATTCATGATTCATGATACAATTCATGATTCATGATTCAATTCATTATTCATGATTCGATTCATGATTCAATTCATGATTCATGATTCAATTCATGATTCATGATTCATGATTCAATTCATGATTCATGATTCATGATTCAATTCATGATTCAATTCATGATTCATGATTCATGATTCAATTCATGATTCAATTCATGATTCATGATTCATGATTCATGATTTATGATTCAAATCATGATTCATTTCATGATTCATGATTCATGATTCAATTCATGATTCATGATTCAATTCATAATTCATGATTCATGATTCAATTCATGATTCATGATTTGATTCATGATTCATGATTCATGATTCAATTCATGATTCATGATTCATGATTCATGATTCAATTCATGATTCATGATTCATGATTCATGATTCAATTCATGATTCATGATTCGATTCATGATTCTTGATCCATGATTCATGATTCTTGATCCATGATTCATGATTCGATTCATGATTCATGATTCATGATTCAATTCTCAATTCATGATTCGATTCATGATTCATGATTCAATTTATGATTCATGATTCATGATTCAATTCATGATTCATGATTCATGATTCAATTCATGATTCAATTCATGATTCATGATTCATGATTCAATTTATGATTCATGATTTATGATTCATGATTTATGATTCAAATCATGATTCATTTCATGATTCATGATTCATGATTCAATTCATGATTCATGATTCAATTCATAATTCATGATTCATGATTCAATTCATGATTCATGATTTGATTCATGATTCATGATTCATGATTCAATTCATGATTCATGATTCATGATTCATGATTCAATTCATGATTCATGATTCATGATTCAATTCATGATTCATGATTCGATTCATGATTCTTGATCCATGATTCATGATTCTTGATCCATGATTCATGATTCGATTCATGATTCATGATTCATGATTCAATTCTCAATTCATGATTCGATTCATGATTCATGATTCAATTTATGATTCATGATTCATGATTCAATTCATGATTCAATTCATGATTCATGATTCATGATTCGATTCATGATTCATGATTCAATTCATGATTCATGATTCATGATTCAATTCATGATTCAATTCATGATTCATGATTCATGATTCAATTTATGATTCATGATTTATGATTCATGATTCATGATTCATGATTCAATTCATGACTCAATTCATGATTCATGATTTAATTCATGATTCATGATTCATGATTTATGATTCAATGAATGATTCATGATTCATGATTAAATTCATGATTCATGATTCAATTCATGATTCAATACATGATTCATGATTCATGATTCCATTCATGATTCATGATTTGATTCATGATTCTTGATTCATGATTCATGATTCGATTCATGATTCAATTCATGATTTATGATTCATGATTCATGATTCAATTCATGATTCGATTCATGATTCATGATTCAATTCATAATTTATGATTCATGATTCATGATTCAATTCATGATTCATGATTCATGATTCAATTCATAATTCATGATTCATGATTTATGATTCAATTCATGATTCATGATTCGATTCATGATTCATGATTCGATTCATGATTCAATTCATGATTCATGATACAATTCATGATTCATGATTCAATTCATGATTCATGATTCATAATTCAATTCATGATTCATGATATGAATCAATTCATGATTCATGATACAATTCATGATTCATGATTCATGATTCGATTCATGATTCATGATTCATGATTCATGATTCAATTCATGATTCATGATTCATGATTCAATTCATGATTCATGATTCATGATTCAATTCATGATTCAATTCATGATTCATGACTCATGATTCAATTCATAATTCATGATTCATGATTCAATTCATGATTCAATTCATGATTCATGACTCATGATTCAATTCATGATTCAATTCATGATTCATGATTCATGATTCAATTCATGATTCATAATTCATGATTTATGATTCAAATCATGATTCATTTCATGATTCATGATTCATGATTCAATTCATGATTCATGATTCAATTCATGATTCATGATTCAATTCATAATTCATGATTCATGATTCAATTCATGATTCATGATTCGATTCATGATTCATGATTCATGATTTAATTCATGATTCATGATTCATGATTCATGATTCAATTCATAATTCATGATTCATGATTCATGATTCAACTCATGATTCATGATTCAAATCATGATTCTCGATTCATGATTCGATTTATGATTCATGATTCATGATTCAATTCATGATTCATGATTCGATTCATGATTCATGATTCAATTTATGATTCATAATTCATGATTCAATTCATGATTCATGATTCATGATTCAATTCATGATTCAATTCATGATTCATGATTCATGATTCAATTTATGATTCATGATACATGATTCATGATTCATGATTCATGATTCAATTCATGATTCATGATTGAATTCATGACTCAATTCATGATTCATTATTCAATTCATGATTCATGATTCATGATTTATGATTCAATTCATGATTCATGATTCATGATTAAATTCATGAATCATGATTCCATTCATGATTCAATTTATGATTTATGATTCTTGATTCATGATTGTATTCATGATTCAATTCATGATTCATGATTCAATTCATGATTCAATTCATGATTCATGATTCATGATTCAATTCATGATTCATGATTCATGATTCAATTCATGATTCATGATTTGATTGATGAATCATGATTCATGATTCAATTCATGATTCATGATTCATGATTCATGATTTAATTCATGAATCATGATTCATGATTCATAATTCAATTCATGATTCATGATTCATGATTCAATTCATGATTCAATTTATGATTTATGATTCTTGATTTTATTCATGATTCAATTCATGATTCATGATTCAATTCATGATTCAATTCATGATTCATGATTCATGATTCAATTCATGATTCAATTCATGATTCATGATTCAATTCATGATTTAATTCATGATTCATGATTCATGATTCAATTCATGATTCATGATTCATGATTCAATTCATGATTCATGATTCGATTGATGAATCATAATTCATGACTCAATTCATGATTCATGATTTAATTCATGATTCATGATTCATGATTTATGATTCAATTCATGATTCATGATTAAATTCATGATTCATGATTCAATTCATGATTCAATTCATGATTCATGATTCATGAATCAATTTATGATTCATGATTCATGATTCATGATTCAATTTATGATTTAATTTATGATTCATGATTCAATTCATGATTCATGATTCATGATTCAAGATTCATGATTCAATTTGTGATTCATGATTCGATTCATGATTCTTGATTCATGATTCAATTCATGATTCATGATTCATGATTAAAGATTAATGATTCAATTTGTGATTCATGATTCGATTCATGATTCTTGATTCATGATTCCTGATTCGATTCATGATTCATGATTCATGATTCAATTCATGATTCATGATTTATGATTCAATTCATGATTCATGATTCATGTCATGATTCATGATTCATGATTCAATTCATGATTCAATTCATGATTCAATTCATGATTTATGATTCATGATTTAATTCATGATTAAATTCATGATTCATGATTCAATTCATGATTCATGATTCATGATTCAAATCATGATTCATGATTCGATTAATGATTCATGATTCATGATTTAATTTATGATTCATGATTCAATTCATGATTCAATTCATGATTCAATTCATGATTCATGATTCATGATTTAATTCATGATTAAGTTCATGATTCATGATTCATGATTCAATTCATGATTCATGATTCATGATTTAATTCATGATTAAATTCATGATTCATGATTCATGATTCAATTCATGAATCATGATTCATGATTCAATTCATGATTCATGATTCATGATTCATGATTCAATTCATGATTCATGATTCATGATTCAATTCATGATTCAATTCATGATTCAATTTATGATTCATGATTCATGATTCGATTCATAATTCAATTCATGATTCATGATTCAATTCATGATTCATGATTCATGATTCAATTCATGATTCATGATTCATGATTCAATTCATGATTCATGATTCATGATTCAATTCATGATTCAATTCATGATTCAATTTATGATTCATGATTCATGATTCGATTCATGATTCAATTCATGATTCATGATTCAATTCATGATTCATGATTCAATTAATGATTCATGATTCAATTCATGATTCATGATTCATGATTCAATTCATGATTCAATTCATGATTCATGATTCATGATTCAATTCATGATTCAATTCATGATTCATGATTCATGATTCAATTCATGATTCATGATTTATGATTCAAATCATGATTCATGATTCGATTCATGATTCAGTTCATGATTCATGATTCGATTCATGATTCATGATTCAATTTATGATTCATGATTCATGATTCAATTCATGATTCATGATTCATGATTTAATTCATGATTCAATTCATGATTCATGATTCATGATTCAATTCATGATTCATGATTCGATTCATGATTCATGATTTATGATTCAATTCATGATTCATCATTCATGATTTAAATCATGATTCAATTCATGATTCATCATTCATGATTTAATTTATGATTCATGATTTAATTTATGATTCATGATTCAATTCATGATTCAATTCATGAATCATGATTCATGATTCAATTCATGATTCAATTCGTGATTCATGATTCAATTTATGATTCATGATTCATGATTCATGATTCATGATTCAATTTATGATTCAGGATTTAATTCATGATTCATGATTCATGATTCAATTCATGATTCATGATTCATGATTCAATTCATGATTCATGATTCAAGATTCATGATTCAATTTGTGATTCATGATTCGATTTATGATTCTTGATTCATGATTCATGATTCAATTCATGATTCATGATTCATGATTCAAGATTCATGATTCAATTTGTGATTCATGATTCGATTCATGATTCAAGATTCATGATTCATGATTCAATTCATGATTCATGATTCATGATTCAAGATTCATGATTCAATTTGTGATTCATGATTCGATTCATGATTCTTGATTCATGATTCATGATTCGATTCATGATACATGATTCATGATTCAATTCATGATTCATGATTCATGATTCAATTCATGATTCAATTCATGATTCATGATTCAATTTATGATTCATGATACATGATTCATGATTCATGATTCATGATTCAATTCATGATTCATGATTGAATTCATGACTCAATTCATGATTCATTATTCAATTCATGATTCATGATTCATGATTTATGATTCAATTCATGATTCATGATTCATGATTAAATTCATGAATCATGATTCCATTCATGATTCAATTTATGATTTATGATTCTTGATTCATGATTGTATTCATGATTCAATTCATGATTCATGATTCAATTCATGATTCAATTCATGATTCATGATTCATGATTCAATTCATGATTCATGATTCAATTCATGATTCATGATTTGATTGATGAATCATGATTCATGATTCAATTCATGATTCATGATTCATGATTCATGATTTAATTCATGAATCATGATTCATGATTCATAATTCAATTCATGATTCATGATTCATGATTCAATTCATGATTCAATTTATGATTTATGATTCTTGATTCATGATTTTATTCATGATTCAATTCATGATTCATGATTCAATTCATGATTCAATTCATGATTCATGATTCATGATTCAATTCATGATTCATGATTCAATTCATGATTCATGATTCAATTCATGATTTAATTCATGATTCATGATTCATGATTCAATTCATGATTCATGATTCATGATTCAATTCATGATTCATGATTCGATTGATGAATCATAATTCATGACTCAATTCATGATTCATGATTTAATTCATGTTTCATGATTCATGATTTATGATTCAATTCATGATTCATGATTCAATTCATGATTCATGATTCATGATTCAATTCATGATTCATGATTTGATTGATGAATCATGATTCATGATTCAATTCATGATTCATGATTCATGATTCATGATTTAATTCATGAATCATGATTCATGATTCATAATTCAATTCATGATTCATGATTCATGATTCAATTCATGATTCAATTTATGATTTATGATTCTTGATTCATGATTTTATTCATGATTCAATTCATGATTCATGATTCAATTCATGATTCAATTCATGATTCATGATTCATGATTCAATTCATGATTCATGATTCAATTCATGATTCATGATTCAATTCATGATTTAATTCATGATTCATGATTCATGATTCAATTCATGATTCATGATTCATGATTCAATTCATGATTCATGATTCGATTGATGAATCATAATTCATGACTCAATTCATGATTCATGATTTAATTCATGATTCATGATTCATGATTTATGATTCAATTCATGATTCATGATTAAATTCATGATTCATGATTCAATTCATGATTCAATTCATGATTCATGATTCATGAATCAATTTATGATTCATGATTCATGATTCATGATTCAATTTATGATTTAATTTATGATTCATGATTCAATTCATGATTCATGATTCATGATTCAAGATTCATGATTCAATTTGTGATTCATGATTCGATTCATGATTCTTGATTCATGATTCAATTCATGATTCATGATTCATGATTAAAGATTAATGATTCAATTTGTGATTCATGATTCGATTCATGATTCTTGATTCATGATTCCTGATTCGATTCATGATTCATGATTCATGATTCAATTCATGATTCATGATTTATGATTCAATTCATGATTCATGATTCATGTCATGATTCATGATTCATGATTCAATTCATGATTCAATTCATGATTCAATTCATGATTTATGATTCATGATTTAATTCATGATTAAATTCATGATTCATGATTCAATTCATGATTCATGATTCATGATTCAATTCATAATTCATGATTCATGATTTATGATTCAATTCATGATTCATGATTCGATTCATGATTCATGATTCGATTCATGATTCAATTCATGATTCATGATACAATTCATGATTCATGATTCAATTCATGATTCATGATTCATAATTCAATTCATGATTCATGATATGAATCAATTCATGATTCATGATACAATTCATGATTCATGATTCATGATTCGATTCATGATTCATGATTCATGATTCATGATTCAATTCATGATTCATGATTCATGATTCAATTCATGATTCATGATTCATGATTCAATTCATGATTCAATTCATGATTCATGACTCATGATTCAATTCATAATTCATGATTCATGATTCAATTCATGATTCAATTCATGATTCATGACTCATGATTCAATTCATGATTCAATTCATGATTCATGATTCATGATTCAATTCATGATTCATGATTCATGATTTATGATTCAAATCATGATTCATTTCATGATTCATGATTCATGATTCAATTCATGATTCATGATTCAATTCATGATTCATGATTCAATTCATAATTCATGATTCATGATTCAATTCATGATTCATGATTCGATTCATGATTCATGATTCATGATTTAATTCATGAGTCATGATTCATGATTCATGATTCAATTCATAATTCATGATTCATGATTCAACTCATGATTCATGATTCAAATCATGATTCTCGATTCATGATTCGATTTATGATTCATGATTCATGATTCAATTCATGATTCATGATTCGATTCATGATTCATGATTCAATTTATGATTCATAATTCATGATTCAATTCATGATTCATGATTCATGATTCAATTCATGATTCAATTCATGATTCATGATTCATGATTCAATTTATGATTCATGATACATGATTCATGATTCATGATTCATGATTCAATTCATGATTCATGATTGAATTCATGACTCAATTCATGATTCATTATTCAATTCATGATTCATGATTCATGATTTATGATTCAATTCATGATTCATGATTCATGATTAAATTCATGAATCATGATTCCATTCATGAAATTTATGATTTATGATTCTTGATTCATGATTGTATTCATGATTCAATTCATGATTCATGATTCAATTCATGATTCAATTCATGATTCATGATTCATGATTCAATTCATGATTCATGATTCATGATTCAATTCATGATTCATGATTTGATTGATGAATCATGATTCATGATTCAATTCATGATTCATGATTCATGATTCATGATTTAATTCATGAATCATGATTCATGATTCATAATTCAATTCATGATTCATGATTCATGATTCAATTCATGATTCAATTTATGATTTATGATTCTTGATTCATGATTTTATTCATGATTCAATTCATGATTCATGATTCAATTCATGATTCAATTCATGATTCATGATTCATGATTCAATTCATGATTCATGATTCAATTCATGATTCATGATTCAATTCATGATTTAATTCATGATTCATGATTCATGATTCAATTCATGATTCATGATTCATGATTCAATTCATGATTCATGATTCGATTGATGAATCATAATTCATGACTCAATTCATGATTCATGATTTAATTCATGATTCATGATTCATGATTTATGATTCAATTCATGATTCATGATTAAATTCATGATTCATGATTCAATTCATGATTCAATTCATGATTCATGATTCATGAATCAATTTATGATTCATGATTCATGATTCATGATTCAATTTATGATTTAATTTATGATTCATGATTCAATTCATGATTCATGATTCATGATTCAAGATTCATGATTCAATTTGTGATTCATGATTCGATTCATGATTCTTGATTCATGATTCAATTCATGATTCATGATTCATGATTAAAGATTAATGATTCAATTTGTGATTCATGATTCGATTCATGATTCTTGATTCATGATTCCTGATTCGATTCATGATTCATGATTCATGATTCAATTCATGATTCATGATTTATGATTCAATTCATGATTCAATTCATGATTCAATTCATGATTTATGATTCATGATTTAATTCATGATTCAATTCATGATTCATGATTCAATTCATGATTCATGATTCATGATTCAAATCATGATTCATGATTCGATTAATGATTCATGATTCATGATTTAATTTATGATTCATGATTCAATTAATGATTCAATTCATGATTCATGATTCATGATTTAATTCATGATTAAGTTCATGATTCATGATTCATGATTCAATTCATGATTCATGATTCATGATTTAATTCATGATTAAATTCATGATTCATGATTCATGATTCAATTCATGAATCATGATTCATGATTCAATTCATGATTCATGATTCATGATTCATGATTCAATTCATGATTCATGATTCATGATTCAATTCATGATTCAATTCATGATTCAATTTATGATTCATGATTCATGATTCGATTCATAATTCAATTCATGATTCATGATTCAATTCATGATTCATGATTCATGATTCAATTCATGATTCATGATTCATGATTCAATTCATGATTCAATTCATGATTCAATTTATGATTCATGATTCATGATTCGATTCATGATTCAATTCATGATTCATGATTCAATTCATGATTCATGATTCAATTCATGATTCATGATTCAATTCATGATTCATGATTCATGATTCAATTCATGATTCAATTCATGATTCATGATTCATGATTCAATTCATGATTCAATTCATGATTCATGATTCATGATTCAATTCATGATTCATGATTTATGATTCAAATCATGATTCATGATTCGATTCATGATTCAGTTCATGATTCATGATTCGATTCATGATTCATGATTCAATTTATGATTCATGATTCATGATTCAATTCATGATTCATGATTCATGATTTAATTCATGATTCAATTCATGATTCATGATTCAATTCATGATTCATGATTCGATTCATGATTCATGATTTATGATTCAATTCATGATTCATCATTCATGATTTAAATCATGATTCAATTCATGATTCATCATTCATGATTTAATTTATGATTCATGATTTAATTTATGATTCATGATTCAATTCATGATTCAATTCATGAATCATGATTCATGATTCAATTCATGATTCAATTCGTGATTCATGATTCAATTTATGATTCATGATTCATGATTCATGATTCATGATTCAATTTATGATTCAGGATTTAATTCATGATTCATGATTCATGATTCAATTCATGATTCATGATTCATGATTCAATTCATGATTCATGATTCAAGATTCATGATTCAATTTGTGATTCATGATTCGATTTATGATTCTTGATTCATGATTCATGATTCAATTCATGATTCATGATTCATGATTCAAGATTCATGATTCAATTTGTGATTCATGATTCGATTCATGATTCAAGATTCATGATTCATGATTCAATTCATGATTCATGATTCATGATTCAAGATTCATGATTCAATTTGTGATTCATGATTCGATTCATGTTTCTTGATTCATGATTCATGATTCGATTCATGATACATGATTCATGATTCAATTCATGATTCATGATTCATGATTCAATTCATGATTCATGATTCATGATTCAATTTATGATTCATGATACATGATTCATGATTCATGATTCATGATTCAATTCATGATTCATGATTGAATTCATGACTCAATTCATGATTCATTATTCAATTCATGATTCATGATTCATGATTTATGATTCAATTCATGATTCATGATTCATGATTAAATTCATGAATCATGATTCCATTCATGATTCAATTTATGATTTATGATTCTTGATTCATGATTGTATTCATGATTCAATTCATGATTCATGATTCAATTCATGATTCAATTCATGATTCATGATTCATGATTCAATTCATGATTCATGATTCATGATTCAATTCATGATTCATGATTTGATTGATGAATCATGATTCATGATTCAATTCATTATTCATGATTCATGATTCATGATTTAATTCATGAATCATGATTCATGATTCATAATTCAATTCATGATTCATGATTCATGATTCAATTCATGATTCAATTTATGATTTATGATTCTTGATTCATGATTTTATTCATGATTCAATTCATGATTCATGATTCAATTCATGATTCAATTCATGATTCATGATTCATGATTCAATTCATGATTCATGATTCAATTCATGATTCATGATTCAATTCATGATTTAATTCATGATTCATGATTCATGATTCAATTCATGATTCATGATTCATGATTCAATTCATGATTCATGATTCGATTGATGAATCATAATTCATGACTCAATTCATGATTCATGATTTAATTCATGATTCATGATTTATGATTCAATTCATGATTCATGATTCAATTCATGATTCATGATTCATGATTCAATTCATGATTCATGATTTGATTGATGAATTATGATTCATGATTCAATTCATGATTCATGATTCATGATTCATGATTTAATTCATGAATCATGATTCATGATTCATAATTCAATTCATGATTCATGATTCATGATTCAATTCATGATTCAATTTATGATTTATGATTCTTGATTCATGATTTTATTCATGATTCAATTCATGATTCATGATTCAATTCATGATTCAATTCATGATTCATGATTCATGATTCAATTCATGATTCATGATTCAATTCATGATTCATGATTCATTCATGATTTAATTCATGATTCATGATTCATGATTCAATTCATGATTCATGATTCATGATTCAATTCATGATTCATGATTCGATTGATGAATCATAATTCATGACTCAATTCATGATTCATGATTTAATTCATGATTCATGATTCATGATTTATGATTCAATTCATGATTCATGATTCAATTCATGATTCATGATTCAATTCATGATTCAATTCATGATTCATGATTCATGAATCAATTTATGATTCATGATTCATGATTCATGATTCAATTTATGATTTAATTTATGATTCATGATTCAATTCATGATTCATGATTCATGATTCAAGATTCATGATTCAATTTGTGATTCATGATTCGATTCATGATTCTTGATTCATGATTCAATTCATGATTCATGATTCATGATTAAAGATTAATGATTCAATTTGTGATTCATGATTCGATTCATGATTCTTGATTCATGATTCCTGATTCGATTCATGATTCATGATTCATGATTCAATTCATGATTCATGATTTATGATTCAATTCATGATTCATGATTCATGTCATGATTCATGATTCATGATTCAATTCATGATTCAATTCATGATTCAATTCATGATTTATGATTCATGATTTAATTCATGATTAAATTCATGATTCATGATTCAATTCATGATTCATGATTCATGATTCAAATCATGATTCATGATTCGATTAATGATTCATGATTCATGATTTAATTTATGATTCATGATTCAATTCATGATTCAATTAATGATTCAATTCATGATTCATGATTCATGATTTAATTCATGATTAAGTTCATGATTCATGATTCATGATTCAATTCATGATTCATGATTCATGATTTAATTCATGATTAAATTCATGATTCATGATTCATGATTCAATTCATGAATCATGATTCATGATTCAATTCATGATTCATGATTCATGATTCATGATTCATGATTCAATTCATGATTCAATTCATGATTCAATTTATGATTCATGATTCATGATTCGATTCATAATTCAATTCATGATTCATGATTCAATTCATGATTCATGATTCATGATTCAATTCATGATTCATGATTCATGATTCAATTCATGATTCAATTCATGATTCAATTTATGATTCATGATTCATGATTCGATTCATGATTCAATTCATGATTCATGATTCAATTCATGATTCATGATTCAATTCATGATTCATGATTCAATTCATGATTCATGATTCATGATTCAATTCATGATTCAATTCATGATTCATGATTCATGATTCAATTCATGATTCAATTCATGATTCATGATTCATGATTCAATTCATGATTCATGATTTATGATTCAAATCATGATTCATGATTCGATTCATGATTCAGTTCATGATTCATGATTCGATTCATGATTCATGATTCAATTTATGATTCATGATTCATGATTCAATTCATGATTCATGATTCATGATTTAATTCATGATTCAATTCATGATTCATGATTCATGATTCAATTCATGATTCATGATTCGATTCATGATTCATGATTTATGATTCAATTCATGATTCATCATTCATGATTTAAATCATGATTCAATTCATGATTCATCATTCATGATTTAATTTATGATTCATGATTTAATTTATGATTCATGATTCAATTCATGATTCAATTCATGAATCATGATTCATGATTCAATTCATGATTCAATTCGTGATTCATGATTCAATTTATGATTCATGATTCATGATTCATGATTCAATTTATGATTCAGGATTTAATTCATGATTCATGATTCATGATTCAATTCATGATTCATGATTCATGATTCAATTCATGATTCATGATTCAAGATTCATGATTCAATTTGTGATTCATGATTCGATTTATGATTCTTGATTCATGATTCATGATTCAATTCATGATTCATGATTCATGATTCAAGATTCATGATTCAATTTGTGATTCATGATTCGATTCATGATTCAAGATTCATGATTCATGATTCAATTCATGATTCATGATTCATGATTCAAGATTCATGATTCAATTTGTGATTCATGATTCGATTCATGATTCTTGATTCATGATTCATGATTCGATTCATGATACATGATTCATGATTCAATTCATGATTCATGATTCATGATTCATATCATGATTCATGATTCATGACTAAATTCATGATTCAATTCATGAATCATGATTCATGATTCAATTCATGATTCATGATTCATGATTCAGCTTATGATTCATGATTCATGATTCAATTCATGATTCAATTTATGATTCAGGATTTAATTCATGATTCATGATTCATGATTCATGATTTAATTCATGATTCATGATTCATGATTCAAGACATGTTTCATGATTCATGATTCGATTCATGATTCATGATTCATTTCATGATTCTCGATTCATGATTCATGATTCAATTTATGATTCATGATTCATTATTCATGATTCGATTCTTGATTCAATTCATGATTCATGATTCGATTCATGATTCCTGATTCAATTCATGATTCATGATTCAATTCATGATTCATGATTCAATTCATGATTCAATTCATGATTCATGATTCATGATTCAATTCATGATTCATGATTCAATTCATGATTCATGATTCTATTCATGATTCAATTCATGATTCATGATACAATTCATGATTCATGATTCAATTCATTATTCATGATTCGATTCATGATTCAATTCATGATTCATGATTCAATTCATGATTCATGATTCAATTCATGATTCATGATTCATGATTCAATTCATGATTCAATTCATGATTCATGATTCATGATTCAATTCATGATTCAATTCATGATTCATGATTCATGATTCATGATTTATGATTCAAATCATGATTCATTTCATGATTCATGATTCATGATTCAATTCATGATTCATGATTCAATTCATAATTTATTATTCATGATTCAATTCATGATTCATGATTCGATTCATGATTCATGATTCATGATTCAATTCATGATTCATGATTCAATTCATAATTCCTGATTCTTGATTCATGATTCAATTCATGATTCATGATTCGATTCATGATTCTTGATCCATGATTCATGATTCTTGATCCATGATTCATGATTCGATTCATGATTCATGATTCATGATTCAATTCTCAATTCATGATTCGATTCATGATTCATGATTCAATTTATGATTCATGATTCATGATTCAATTCATGATTCATGATTCAATTCATGATTCAATTCATGATTCATGATTCATGATTCAATTTATGATTCATGATTTATGATTCATGATTCATGATTCATGATTCATGATTCAATTCATGACTCAATTCATGATTCATGATTTAATTCATGATTCATGATTCATGATTTATGATTCAATTAATGATTCATGATTCATGATTAAATTCATGATTCATGATTCAATTCATGATTCAATACATGATTCATGATTCATGATTCCATTCATGATTCATGATTTGATTCATGATTCTTGATTCATGATTCATGATTCGATTCATGATTCATGATTCATGATTCAATTCATGATTTATGATTCATGATTCATGATTCAATTCATGATTCATGATTCATGATTCAATTCATAATTCATGATTCATGATTTATGATTCAATTCATGATTCATGATTCGATTCATGATTCATGATTTGATTCATGATTCAATTCATGATTCATGATACAATTCATGATTCATGATTCAATTCATGATTCATGATTCATGATTCATGATTCAATTCATGATTCATGATATGAATCAATTCATGATTCATGATACAATTCATGATTCATGATTCGATTCATGATTCAATTCATGATTCATGATTCAATTCATGATTCATGATTCAATTCATGATTCATGATTCAATTCATGATTCAATTCATGATTCATGACTCATGATTCAATTCATGATTCAATTCATGATTCATGATTCATGATTCAATTCATGATTCATGATTCAATTCATGATTCATGATTAATTCATAATTCATGATTCATGATTCAATTCATGATTCATGATTCGATTCATGATTCATGATTTAATTCATGATTCATGATTCATGATTCATGATTCAATACATAATTCATGATTCATGATTCATGATTCAATTCATGATTCATGATTCAAATCATGATTCTTGATTCATGATTCATGATTCGATTTATGAATCATGATTCATGATTCAATTCATGATTCATGATTTGATTCATGATTCATGATTCAATTTATGATTCATGATTCATGATTCAATTCATGATTCATGATTCATGATTCAATTCATGATTCAATTCATGATTCATGATTCATGATTCAATTTATGATTCATGATTCATGATTCATGATTCATGATTCATGATTCAATTCATGATTCATGATTGAATTCATGACTCAATTCATGATTCATTATTCAATTCATGATTCATGATTTATGATTCAATTCATGATTCATGATTCATGATTAAATTCATGATTCATGATTCCATTCATGATTCAATTATGATTTATAATTCATGATTCATGATTTTATTCATGATTCAATTCATGATTCATGATTCAATCATGATTCAATTCATGATTCATGATACAATTCACGATTCATGATTCAATTAATTATTCATGATTCGATTCATGATTCAATTCATGATTCATGATTCATGATTCAATTCATGATTCATGATTCATGATTCAATCATGATTCATGATTCATGATTCAATTCATGATTCAATTCATGATTCATGATTCATGATTCAATTCATGATTCAATTCATGATTCATGATTCATGATTCATGATTTATGATTCAAATCATGATTCATTTCATGATTCATGATTCATGATTCAATTCATGATTTATGATTCAATTCATAATTCATGATTCATGATTCAATTCATGATTCATGATTCGATTCATCATTCATGATTCATGATTCAATTCATGATTCATGATTCAATTCATAATTCATGATTCATGATTCATGATTCAATTCATGATTCATAATTCGATTCATGATTCTTGATCCATGATTCATGATTCTTGATCCATGATTCATGATTCGATTCATGATTCATGATTCATGATTCAATTCTCAATTCATGATTCGATTCATGATTCATGATTCAATTTATGATTCATGATTCATGATTCAATTCATGATTCATGATTCATGATTCAATTCATGATTCAATTCACGATTCATGATTCATGATTCAATTTATGATTCATGATTTATGATTCATGATTTATGATTCATGATTCATGATTCATGATTCATGATTCAATTCATGACTCAATTCATGATTCATGATTTAATTCATGATTCATGAATCATGATTTATGATTCAATTCATGATTCATGATTCATGATTAAATTCATGATTCATGATTCAATTCATGATTCATGATTCAATTCATGACTCAATTCATGATTCATGATTTAATTCATGATTCATGAATCATGATTTATGATTCAATTCATGATTCATGATTCATGATTAAATTCATGACTCATGATTCAATTCATGATTCAATACATGATTCATGATTCCATTCATGATTCATGATTTGATTCATTATTCGATTCATGATTCTTGATCCATGATTCATGATTCTTGATCCATGATTCATGATTCAATTCATGATTCATGATTCATGATTCAATTCTCAATTCATGATTCGATTCATGATTCATGATTCAATTTATGATTCATGATTCATGATTCAATTCATGATTCATGATTCATGATTCAATTCATGATTCAATTCATGATTCATGATTCAATTCATGACTCAATTCATGATTCATGATTTAATTCATGATTCATGATTCATGATTTATGATTCAATTCATGATTCATGATTCATGATTAAATTCATGATTCATGATTCAAATCATGATTCAATTCATGATTCATGATTCATGAATCAATTTATGATTCATGATTCATGATTCATGATTCAATTTATGATTCAATTTATGATTCAGGATTTAATTCATGATTCTTGATTCATGATTCAATTCATGATTCATGATTCATGATTCAATTCATGATTCATGATTCATGATTCAAGATTCATGATTCAATTCATGATTCATGATTCAATTCATTAATCGATTCATGATTCAATTCATGATTCAATTCATGATTCAATTCATGATTCCTGGTTCATGATTCATGATTCATGATTCAATTCATGATTCATGATTCGATTCATGATTCATGATTCAATTCATGATTCATAGTTTATGATTCATGAATCAATTCATGATTCATAATTCATGATTTATGATTCAATTCATGATTCATGATTCATGATTCATGATTTATGATTCAATTCATGATTCATGATTTAATTCATGATTCATGATTCGATTCATGATTCATGATTTATGATTCAATTTACGATTCATGATTCATGATTCAATTCATGATTCATAATTCATGATTCATGATTCAATTCATGATTCATGATTCATGATTCATGATTCAATTCATGATTCATGATTCATGATTCGATTCATGATTCATGATTTATGATTCAAATTATGATTCGAATCCTAATTCAATTTATGATTCATGATTTGATTTATGATTCATGATTCATGATTCATGTCATGACTCATGATTCATGATTCATGATTCAATTCATGATTCATGATTCATGATTCGATTCATGATTCCTGATTCATGATTCAATTCATGATTCATGATTCATGATTCAATTATGATTCATGATTCAATTTATGATTCATGATTCAATTCCTGATTCATGATTCAATTCATGATTCATGATTCGATTCATGATTCAATTCATGATTCATGATTCATAATTTAATTCATGATTCAATTCATGATTCATGATTTATGATTTAATTTATGATTCATGATTCATGATTCAATTCATGATTCATGATTTATGATTTAATTCATGATTCAATTCATGATTTATGATTCATGATTCATGATTCAATTCATGATTCATGATTCAATTCATTAATCGATTCATGATTCAATTCATGATTCAATTCATGATTCAATTCATGATTCCTGGTTCATGATTCATGATTCATGATTCAATTCATGATTCAATGATTCGATTCATGATTCATGATTCATGATTCAATTCATGATTCATAGTTTATGATTCATGAATCAATTCATGATTCATAATTCATGATTTATGATTCAATTCATAATTCATGATTCATGATTCATGATTTATGATTCAATTCATGATTCATGATTTAATTCATGATTCATGATTCATGATTCGATTCATGATTCATGATTTATGATTCAATTTATGATTCATGATTCATGATTCAATTCATGATTCATAATTCATGATTCATGATTCAATTCATGATTCATGATTCATGATTCAATTCATGATTCATGATTCGATTCATGATTCATGATTTATGATTCAATTCATGATTCGAATCCTAATTCAATTTATGATTCATGATTTGATTTATGATTCATGATTCATGATTCATGTCATGACTCATGATTCATGATTCATGATTCAATTCATGATTCATGATTCATGATTCAATTCATGATTCATGATTCATGATTCAATTCATGATTCATGATTCATGATTCAATTCATGATTCATGATTCATGATTCAATTCATGATTCATGATTCAATTCATGATTCATGATTCAATTCATGATTTTTTGATTCATGATTCAATTCATGATTCATGATTCATGATTTAATTCATGATTCAATTCATGATTCATGATTCAATTCATGATTCAAATCCTGATTCAATTCATGATTCATGATTCGATTTATGATTGATGATTCATGATTCAATTCATGATTCATGATTCATGATTCATGATTCAATTAATGATTCATGATTCATGATTCGATTCATAATTCCTGATTCATGATTTAATTTATGATTCATGATTCGATTCATGAATCTTGATTCATGATTTATGATTCATAATTTAATTCATGATTCAATTCATGATTCATAATTCATGATTCGATTCATGATTCAATTCATGATTCATGATTCATAATTTAATTCATGATTCATGATTCGATTCATGATTTATGATTAAATTCATGATTCAATTCATGATTCATGATTCATAATTTCATTCATGATTCATGATTCGATTCATGATTTATGATTAAATTCATGATTCAATTCATGATTCATGATTCATGATTCAATTTATGATTCATGATTCATGATTCAATTCATGATTCATGATTTATGATTCAATTCATGATTCAATTCATGATTCATTATTCATGATTCATGATTCAATTCATGATTTATAATTCATGATTCATGATTCAATTCATGATTCATGATTCAATTCATTAATCGATTCATGATTCAATTCAATAATCGATTCATGATTCAATTCATGATTCAATTCATGATTCAATTCATGATTCAATTCATGATTCATGGTTCATGATTCATGGTTCATGATTCATGATTCATGATTCAATTCATGATTCATAATTCATGATTCATGATTCATGATTCAATTCATAATTCATAATTTATGATTCATGAATCAATTCATGATTCATGATTCAATTCATGATTCATGATTCATGATTCAATTCATGATTCATGATTTATGATTCAATTCATGATTCATGATTCAATTCATGATTCATAATTCATGATTTATGATTTAATTCATGATTCATGATTCATGATTCAATTCATGATTCATGATTCATGATTCGATTCATGATTCATGATTTATGATTCTATTCATGATTCATGATTCGATTCATGATTCATGATTCATGATTCAATTCATGATTCATGATTCATGATTCATGATTCAATTCATGATTCATGATTCGATTCATGATGCATGATTCATGATTCATGATTCAATTCATGATTCATGATTCAATTCATGATTCATGATTAATGATTCAATTCATGATTCATGATTCATGATTCAATTCATGATTCATGATTCATGATTCAATTCATGATTCATGATCCATGATTCATGATTCAATTCATGATTCATGATTCGATTCATGATGCATGATTCATGATTCATGATTCAATTCATGATTCATGATTCATGATTCAATTCATGATTCATGATTCATGATTCAATTCATGATTCATGATTCGATTCATGATTCATGATTTAATTCATGATTCGATTCATGATTCGATTCATGATCCATGATTCAATTCATGATTCATGATTCAATTCATTATTCATGATTCAATTCATGATACATAATTCATGATTCATGATTCAATTCATGATTCATGATTCAAGATTCATGATTCATGATTCAATTCATGATTCGAATACTGATTCAATTCATGATTCATGATTCGATTTATGATTCATGATTCATGATTCAATTCATGATTCATGATTCATGATTCATGATTCATGATTCAATTCATGATTCATAATTCATGATTCGATTCATGATTCCTGATTCATGATTCAATTCATGATTCATGATTCATGATTCAATTTATGAATTATGATTCGATTCATGATTCTTGATTCATGATTCGTGATTCAATTCCTGATTCATGATTCAGTTCATGATTCATGATTCATGATTCCATTCATGATTCATGAATTATAATTTAATTCATGATTCATGATTCGATTCATGATTCATGATTCGATTCATGATTCATGATTAAATTCATGATTCAATTCATGATTCATGATTCATGATTCAATTTATGATTCATGATTCATGATTCAATTTATGATTCATTATTTATGATTCAATTCATGATTCAATTCATGATTCATTATTCATGATTCATGATTCAATTCATGATTTATGATTCATGATTATGATTCAATTCATGATTCATGATTCAATTCATTAATCGATTCATGATTCAATTCATGATTCAATTCATGATCATGATTCGATTCATGATGCATGATTCATGATTCATGATTCAATTCATGATTCATGATTCATGATTCATGATTCGATTCATGATTCATGATTTAATTCATGATTCAATTCATGATTCGATTCATGATCCATGATTCAATTCATGATTCATGATTCAATTCATTATTCATGATTCAATTCATGATACATAATTCATGATTCATGATTCAATTCATGATTCATGATTCAAGATTCATGATTCATGATTCAATTCATGATTCGAATACTGATTCAATTCATGATTCATGATTCGATTTATGATTCATGATTCATGATTCATGATTCATGATTCATGATTCATGATTCATGATTCAATTCATGATTCATAATTCATGATTCGATTCATGATTCCTGATTCATGATTCAATTCATAATTCATGATTCATGATTCAATTTATGATTCATGATTCGATTCATGATTCGAATACTGATTCAATTCATGATTCATGATTCGATTTATGATTCATGATTCATGATTCATGATTCATGATTCATGATTCATGATTCATGATTCAATTCATAATTCATGATTCATGATTCCATTCATGATTCATGATTCATAATTTAATTCATGATTCATGATTCGATTCATGATTCATGATTCGATTCATGATTCATGATTAAATTCATGATTCATGATTCGATTCATGATTCATGATTCGATTCATGATTCATGATTAAATTCATGATTCAATTCATGATTCATGATTCATGATTCAATTTATGATTCATGATTCATGATTCAATTCATGATTCATTATTTATGATTCAATTCATGATTCAATTCATGATTCATTATTCATGATTCATGATTCAATTCATGATTTATGATTCATGATTTATGATTCAATTCATGATTCATGATTCAATT
Organism: Mixophyes fleayi; assembly: GCF_038048845.1. Lineage (NCBI taxonomy): Eukaryota > Metazoa > Chordata > Amphibia > Anura > Limnodynastidae > Mixophyes > Mixophyes fleayi. Next base: position 20,114 of record NW_027446709.1, on the reverse strand, counting down.
CATTAATCGATTCATGATTCAATTCATGATTCAATTCATGATTCATGATTCAATTCATGATTCATGATTCATGATTCATGATTCATGATTCATGATTCAATTCATGATTCATGATTCAATTTATGATTCATGATTCATGATTCAATTCATGATTTATGATTCATGATTTATGATTCAATTCATTATTCATGATTCAATTCATTAATCGATTCATGATTCAATTCAGGATTCAATTCATGATTCCTGATTCATGATTCATGATTCAATTCATGATTCATAATTTATGATTCATGAATCAATTCATTATTCATAATTCATGATTCATGATTCAATTCATGATTCATGATTCATGATTTATGATTCAATTCATGATTCATGATTCAATTCATGATTCATGATTCGATTCATGATTCATGATTTATGATTCAATTTATGATTCATGATTCAATTCATGATTCATAAATCATGATTTATGATTCAATTTATGATTCATGATTCAATTCATGATTCATAAATCATGATTCATGATTCAATTCATGATTCATGATTCATGATTTATGATTCAATTCATGATTCATGATTCAATTCATGATTCATGATTTATGATTCAATTTATGATTCATGATTCAATTCATGATTCATAATTCATGATTCAATTCATGATTCATGATTCATGATTCATGATTCAATTCATGATTCATGATTCAATTCATGATTCATGATTATGATTCAATCCATGATTTGAATCCTAATTCAATTTATGATTCATGATTTGATTTATGATTCATGATTCATGATTCATGTCATGATTCATGATTCATGATTCATGATTCAATTCATGATTCATGATTCAATTCATGATTCATGATTCATGATTCATGATTCAATTCATGATTCATGATTCATGATTCAATTCATGATTCATGATTCGATTCTTGATTCACGATTTAATTCATGATTCAATTCATGATTCGATTCATAATCCATGATTCAATTCATGATTCATGATTCATGATTCAATTCATTATTCATGATTCAATTCATGATTCATAATTCATGATTCATGATTCAATTCATGATTCATGATTCAATTCATGATTCAAATCCTGATTCAATTCATGATTCATGATTCGATTTATGATTCATGATTCGATTCATGATTTTTGATTCATGATTCATGATTCGATTCATGATTCATGATTTAATTCATGATTCAATTCATGATTTCGATTCATGATCCATGATTCAATTCATGATTCATGATTCATGATTCAATTCATTATTCATGATTCAATTCATGATTCATAATTCATGATTCATGATTCAATTCATGATTCAAGATTCATGATTCAAGATGCATGATTCATGATTCAATTCATGATTAATGATTCAATTCATGATTCAAATCCTGATTCAATTCATGATTCATGATTCGATTTATGATTCATGATTCATGATTCAATTCATGATTCATGATTCATGATTCGTGATTCATGATTCAATTAATGATTCATGATTCATGATTCGATTCATGATTCCTGATTCATGATTCAATTCATGATTCATGATTCATGATTTAATTTATGATTCATGATTCGATTAATGATTCTTGATTTATGATTCATGATTCAATTCCTGATTCATGATTCAATTCATGATTCATGATTCATGATTCGATTCATGATTCAATTCATGATTCATGATTCATAATTTAATTCATGATTCATGATTTGATTCATGATTTATGATTAAATTCATGATTCAATTCATGATTCATGAATTATGATTCAATTTATGATTCATGATTCATGATTCAATTCATGATTCATGATTTATAATTCAATTCATGATTCAATTCATGATTCATTATTCATGATTCATGATTTAATTCATGATTTATGATTCATGATTCATGATTCAATTCATGATTCATGATTCAATTCATTAATCGATTCATGATTAAATTCATGATAATTCATGATTCAATTCATGATTCATGGTTCATGATTCATGATTTATGATTCAATTCATGATTCATAATTCATGATTCATGATTCATGATTCATGATTCAATTCATGATTCATAATTTATGATTCATGAATCAATTCATGATTCATAATTCATGATTCATGATTCAATTCATGATTCATGATTCATGATTCAATTCATGATTCATGATTCAATTCATGATTCATGATTCATGATTGGATTCATGATTCATGATTTATGATTCAATTCATGATTCATGATTCATGATTCAATTCATGATTCATAATTCATGATTCAATTCATGATTCATGATTCAATTCATGATTCATGATTCAATTCATGATTCATAATTTATGATTCATGAATCAATTCATGATTCATAATTCATGATTCATGATTCAATTCATGATTCATGATTCATGATTCAATTCATGATTCATAATTCATGATTCATGATTCAATTCATGATTCATGATTCATGATTCATGATTCAATTCATGATTCATGATTAATGATTCGATTTATGATATATGATTTATGATTCAATTCATGATTCGAATCCTAATTCAAATTATGATTTATGATTTGATTTATGATTCATGATTCATGACTAATGTCATGATTCATGATTCATGATTCATGATTCAATTCATGATTCATGATTCATGATTCAATTCATTATTCATGATTCATGATTCATGATTCAATTCATGATTCATGATTCATGATTCAATTCATGATTCATGATTCGATTCATGATTTTTGATTCATGATTCATGATTCAATTCATGATTCAATTCATGATTCATGATTCAATGTTCAATTCATGATTCATGATTCATGATTCATGATTCAATTCATAATTCATGATTCATGATTCATGATTCAATTCATGATTCATGATTTGATTCATGATTCTTGATTCATGATTCATGATTTGATTCAGGATTCATGATTTATGATTCAATTCATGATTCATGATTCATGTTTCATTTCATGATTCATGATTCATGATTCAATTCATGATTCATGCTTCATGATTCAATTCATGATTCATGATTCATGATTCAATCCATGATTCAATTCATGATTCATGATTCAATTTATTATTCATGATTCATGATTTAATTCATTATTCAATTCATGATTCAAGATTCAATTCAGGATTCGATTCATGATTCATGATTCAATTCATGATTCATGATTCGATTTATGATTCATGATTCATAATTCAATTCATGATTCATGATTCATGATTCATGATTCAATTCATGATTCATGATTCAATTCATGATTCTTGATTCATGATTCATAATTCGATTCATGATTCATGATTCATGATTCAATTCATGATTCATGATTCATGATTCATGATTCAATTCATGATTCAAGATTCATGATTCGATTCATGATTCATGATTCGATTCATGATTCGATTCATGATTCATGATTCAATTCATGATTCGATTCATGATTCATGATTCGATTCATGATTCAAGATATGATTCATGATTCATGATTCGATTCATGATTCAAGATATGATTCATGATTCATGATTCAATTCATGATTCATAATTCATGATTCATGAATCAATTCATGATTCATAATTCATGATTCATGATTCAATTTATGATTCATGATTCAATTCATGATTCATGATTCAGTTCATGATTCATGATTCGATTCATGATTCATGATTTATGATTCAATTCATGATTCAATTCATGATTCATAATTCATAATTCATGATTCAATTCATGATTCATGATTCATGATTCATGATTTAATTCATGATTCATGATTCATGATTCATGATTCATGATTCATGATTCATGATTCATGATTCGATTCATGATTCATGATTTATGATTCAATTCATGATTCATGATTCGATTCATGATTCATGATTCATGATTCATGATTCAATTCATGATTCATGATTCATGATTCATGATTCAATTCATGATTCATGATTCATGATTTAATTCATGATTCATGATTCATGATTCAATTCATAATTCATGATTCGATTCATGATTCATGATTCATGATTCATGATTCAATTCATGATTCATGATTCATGATTCAATTCATGATTCATGATTTATGATTCATGATTTAATTCATGATTCATGATTCATGATTCAATTCATGATTCATGATTCATGATTCGATTCATGATTCAATTCATGATTCGATTCATGATCCATGATTCAATTCATGATTCATAATTCATGATTCATGATTCGATTCATGATTCATGATTCATGATTTAATTCATGATTCATAATTTATGATTCATGAATCAATTCATGATTCATAATTCATGATTCATGATTCAATTCATGATTCATGATTCATGATTCATGATTTATGATTCAATTCATGATTCATGATTCAATTCATGATTCATGATTCGTGATTCGATTCATGATTCATGATTTATGATTCAATTCATGAATCATGATTCATGATTCAATTCATGATTCATAATTCATGATTCATGATTCAATTCATGATTCATGATTCATGATAAATGATTTAATTCATGATTCATGATTTATGATTCAATTCATGATTCGAATCCTAATTCAATTCATGATTCATGTCATGATTCATGATTCATGATTCATGATTCAATTCATGATTCATGATTCATGAGTCAATTCATGATTCATGATTCAATTCATGATTCATGATTCATGATTCAATTCATGATTCATGATTCATGATTCAATTCATGATTCATGATTCGATTCATGATTTTTGATTCATGATTTATGATTCGATTCATGATTCATGATTCATGATTCAATTCATGATTCATGATTCATGATCCATGATTCAATTCATGATTCATGATTCATGATTCATGATTCAATTCATAATTCATGATTCATGATTCATGATTCAATTCATGATTCATGATTCGATTCATGATTCTTGATTCATGATTCATGATTTGATTCATGATTCATGATTCATGATTCAATTCATGATTCATGTTTCATTTCATGATTCATGATTCATGATTCAATTCATGATTCATGATTCATAATTCAATTCATGATTCATGATTCATAATTCAATCCATGATTCAATTCATGATTCATGATTCTTGATTCATGATTCATGATTTGATTCATGATTCATGATTCATGATTCAATTCATGATTCATGTTTCATTTCATGATTCATGATTCATGATTCAATTCATGATTCATGATTCATGATTCAATTCATGATTCATGATTCATAATTCAATCCATGATTCAATTCATGATTCATGATTCAATTTATTAATTATGATTCATGATTTAATTCATTATTCAATTCATAATTCATGATTCAATTCAGAATTCAATTCATGATTCATGATTCAATTCATGATTCATGATTCATGATTCAATTCATGATTCATGATTCATGATTCATGATTCATTATTCAATTCCTGATTCATGATTCAATTTATGATTCATAATTTATGATTCATGATTCAATTCATGATTCATGATTAAAGATTCATGATTCATGATTCAATTCATGATTCATGATTTAATTCATGATTCAAATCCTGATTCATGATTCATGATTCATGATTCGATTTATGATTCATGATTCATGATTCATGATTCAATTCATGATTCATGATTCAATTTATGATTCATGATTCGATTCATGATTTTTGATTCATGATTCATGATTCGATTCATGATTCATGATTCATGATTCACTTCATGATTCATGATTCATGATTCATGATTCATGATTCATGATTCAATTCATGATTCATGATTCATGATTCATGATTCAATTCATAATTCATGATTCATGATTCATGATTCAATTCATGATTCATGATTCAATTCATGATTCTTGATTCATGATTCATAATTCGATTCATGATTCAATTCATGATTCAATTCATGATTCATGATTCATGATTGAATTCATGATTCATGATTCATGAATCGATTCATGATTCATGATTTATGATTTAATTCATGATTCATGATTCAATTCTCGAATCATGATTCAATACATGATTCATGATTCATGATTCAATTCATGATTCAATTCATGATTCATGATTCATAATTTAATTCATGATTCATGATTCGATTCATGATTTATGATTAAATTCATGATTCAATTCATGATTCATGATTCATGATTCAATTTATGATTCATGATTCATGATTCAATTCAAGATTCATGATTCATGATTCAATTCATGATTTATAATTCATGATTCATGATTCAATTCATGATTCATGATTCAATTCATTAATCGATTCATGATTCAATTCATTAATCGATTCATGATTCAATTCATGATTCATAATTCATGATTCATGATTCATGATTCATGATTCATGATTCAATTCATAATTCATAATTTATGATTCATGAATTAATTTATGATTCATAATTCATGATTCATGATTCAATTCATGATTCATGATTCATGATTCAATTCATGATTCATGATTTATGATTCAATTCATGATTCATGATTCAATTCATGATTCATAATTCATGATTTATGATTTAATTCATGATTCATGATTCATGATTCAATTCATGATTCATGATTCATGATTCGATTCATGATTCGTGATTCATGATTCAATTCATGATTCATGATTCATGATTCAATTCATGATTCATGATTCATGATTCATGATTCAATTCATGATTCATGATTCGATTCATGATGCATGATTCATGATTCATGATTCAATTCATGATTCATGATTCATGATTCATGATTCAATTCATGATTCATGATTCATGATTCAATTCATGATTCATGATTCGATTCATGATTCATGATTTAATTCATGATTCAATTCATGATTCGATTCATGATCCATGATTCAATTCATGATTCATGATTCAATTCATTATTCATGATTCAATTCATGATACATAATTCATGATTCATGATTCAATTCATGATTCATGATTCAAGATTCATGATTCATGATTCAATTCATGATTCGAATACTGATTCAATTCATGATTCATGATTCGATTTATGATTCATGATTCATGATTCAATTCATGATTCATAATTCATGATTCGATTCATGATTCCTGATTCATGATTCAATTCATGATTCATGATTCATGATTCAATTTATGATTCATGATTCGATTCATGATTCTTGATTCATGATTCATGATTCAATTCCTGATTCATGATTCAATTCATGATTCATGATTCATGATTCCATTCATGATTCATGATTCATAATTTAATTCATGATTCATGATTCGATTCATGATTCATGATTCGATTCATGATTCATGATTAAATTCATGATTCAATTCATGATTCATGATTCATGATTCAATTTATGATTCATGATTCATGATTCAATTCATGATTCATTTTTTATGATTCAATTCATGATTCAATTCATGATTCATTATTCATGATTCATGATTCAATTCATGATTTATGATTCATGATTTATGATTCAATTCATGATTCATGATTCAATTCATTAATCGATTCATGATTCAATTCATGATTCAATTCATGATTCATGATTCATGATTCAATTCATGATTCATGATTCATGATTCATGATTCAATTCATGATTCATGATTCGATTCATGATGCATGATTCATGATTCATGATTTAATTCATGATTCATGATTCATGATTCAATTCATGATTCATGATTCATGATTCATGATTCAATTCATGATTCATGATTCGATTCATGATTCATGATTTAATTCATGATTCAATTCATGATTCGATTCATGATCCATGATTCAATTCATGATTCATGATTCAATTCATTATTCATGATTCAATTCATGATACATAATTCATGATTCATGATTCAATTCATGATTCATGATTCAAGATTCATGATTCATGATTCAATTCATGATTCGAATACTGATTCAATTCATGATTCATGATTCGATTTATGATTCATGATTCATGATTCATGATTCATGATTCATGATTCATGATTCATGATTCATGATTCAATTCATGATTCATAATTCATGATTCGATTCATGATTCCTGATTCATGATTCAATTCATAATTCATGATTCATGATTCCATTCATGATTCATGATTCATAATTTAATTCATGATTCATGATTCGATTCATGATTCATGATTCGATTTATGATTCATGATTAAATTCATGATTCATGATTCGATTCATGATTCATGATTCGATTCATGATTCATGATTAAATTCATGATTCAATTCATGATTCATGATTCATGATTCAATTTATGATTCATGATTCATGATTCAATTCATGATTCATTATTTATGATTCAATTCATGATTCAATTCATGATTCATTATTTATGATTCATGATTCAATTCATGATTTATGATTCATGATTTATGATTCAATTCATTATTCATGATTCAATTCATTAATCGATTCATGATTCCTGGTTCATGATTCATGATTCAATTCATGATTCATGATTTGATTCATGATTCATGATTCATGATTCAATTCATGATTCATAATTTAGGATTCATGAATCAATTCATTATTCATAATTCATGATTCATGATTCAATTCATGATTCATGATTCATGATTTATGATTCAATTCATGATTCATGATTCAATTCATGATTCATGATTCATGATTCGATTCATGATTCATGATTTATGATTCAATTTATGATTCATGATTCATGATTCAATTCATGATTCATAATTCATGATTCAATTCATGATTCATGATTCATGATTCAATTCATGATTCATGATTCATGATTCGATTCATGATTCATGATTTATGATTCAATCCATGATTCGAATCCTAATTCAAATTATGATTCATGATTTGATTTATGATTCATGATTCATGATTCATGTCATGATTCATGATTCATGATTCATGATTCAATTCATGATTCATGATTCATGATTCAATTCATGATTCATGATTCGATTCATGATTTTTGATTCATGATTCATGATTCGATTCATGATTCATGATTTAATTCATGATTCAATTCATGATTCGATTCATAATCCATGATTCAATTCATGATTCATGATTCAATTCATTATTCATGATTCAATTCATGATTCATAATTCATGATTCATGATTCAATTCATGATTCATGATTCAAGATTCATGATTCATGATTCAATTCATGATTCATGATTCAATTCATGATTCAAATCCTGATTCAATTCATGATTCATGATTCGATTTATGATTAATGATTCGATTCATGATTTTTGATTCATGATTCATGATTCGATTCATGATTCATGATTTAATTCATGATTCAATTCATGATTCGATTAATGATCCATGATTCAATTCATGATTCATGATTCATGATTCAATTCATTATTCATGATTCAATTCATGATTCATAATTAATGATTCATGATTCAATTCATGATTCAAGATTCATGATTCATGATTCAATTCATGATTAATGATTCAATTCATGATTCAAATCCTGATTCAATTCATGATTCATGATTCGATTTATGATTCATGATTCATGATTCAATTCATGATTCATGATTCGTGATTCATGATTCAATTAATGATTCATGATTCGATTCATGATTCCTGATTCATGATTCAATTCATGATTCATGATTCATGATTTAATTTATGATTCATGATTCGATTCATGATTCTTGATTCATGATTCATGATTCAATTCCTGATTCATGATTCAATTCATGATTCATGATTCATGATTCGATTTATGATTCAATTCATGATTCATGATTCATAATTTAATTCATGATTCATGATTCGATTCATGATTTATGATTAAATTCATGATTCAATTCATGATTCATGATTCATGATTCAATTTATGATTCATGATTCATGATTCAATTCATGATTCATGATTTATGATTCAATTCATGATTCAATTCATGATTCATTATTCATGATTCATGATTCAATTCATGATTTATGATTCATGATTCATGATTCAATTCATGATTCATGATTCAATTCATTAATCGATTCATGATTAAATTCATGATTCAATTCATGATTCAATTCATGATTCATGGTTCATGATTCATGATTTATGAATCAAATTATGATTCATAATTCATGATTCATGATTCATAATTCATGATTCATGATTCATGATTCATGATTCAATTCATGATTCATAATTTATGATTCATGAATCAATTCATGATTCATAATTCATGATTCATAATTTAATTCATGATTCATGATTCATTATTCATGATTCAATTCATGATTCATGATTCAATTCATGATTCATGATTCATGATTCGATTCATGATTCATGATTCATGATTTATGATTCAATTCATGATTCATGATTCATGATTCAATTCATGATTCATAATTCATGATTCATGATTCGATTCATGATTTTTGATTCATGATTCATGATTCGATTCATGATTCATGATTTAATTCATGATTCAATTCATGATTCGATTCATAATCCATGATTCAATTCATGATTCGAATACTGATTCAATTCATGATTCATGATTCGATTTATGATTCATGATTCATGATTCAATTCATGATTCATGATTCATGATTCATGATTCATGATTCATGATTCATGATTCAATTCATGATTCATAATTCATGATTCGATTCATGATTCCTGATTCATGATTCAATTCATAATTCATGATTCATGATTCAATTTATGATTCATGATTCGATTCATGATTCATGATTAAATTCATGATTCATGATTCAATTCATGATTCATGATTCGATTTATGATTCATGATTCATGATTCAATTCATGATTCATGATTCATGATTCATGATTCATGATTCATGATTCAATTTATGATTCATGATTCATGATTCAATTCATTATTTATGATTCATGATTCAATTCATGATTTATGATTCATGATTTATGATTCAATTCATTATTCATGATTCAATTCATTAATCGATTCATGATTCCTGGTTCATGATTCATGATTCATGATTCAATTCATGATTCATGATTTGATTCATGATTCATGATTCATGATTCAATTCATGATTCATAATTCATGATTCATGATTCGATTCATGATTTTTGATTCATGATTCATGATTCGATTCATGATTCATGATTTAATTCATGATTCAATTCATGATTCGATTCATAATCCATGATTCAATTCATGATTCGAATACTGATTCAATTCATGATTCATGATTCGATTTATGATTCATGATTCATGATTCAATTCATGATTCATGATTCATGATTCATGATTCATGATTCATGATTCAATTCATGATTCATAATTCATGATTCGATTCATGATTCCTGATTCATGATTCAATTCATAATTCATGATTCATGATTCAATTTATGATTCATGATTCGATTCATGATTCATGATTAAATTCATGATTCATGATTCAATTCATGATTCATGATTCGATTTATGATTCATGATTCATGATTCAATTCATGATTCATGATTCATGATTCATGATTCATGATTCATGATTCAATTTATGATTCATGATTCATGATTCAATTCATGATTCATTATTTATGATTCAATTCATGATTCAATTCATGATTCATTATTTATGATTCATGATTCAATTCATGATTTATGATTCATGATTTATGATTCAATTCATTATTCATGATTCAATTCATTAATCGATTCATGATTCCTGGTTCATGATTCATGATTCATGATTCAATTCATGATTCATGATTTGATTCATGATTCATGATTCATGATTCAATTCATGATTCATAATTTAGGATTCATGAATCAATTCATTATTCATAATTCATGATTCATGATTCAATTCATGATTCATGATTCATGATTTATGATTCAATTCATGATTCATGATTCAATTCATGATTCATGATTCATGATTCGATTCATGATTCATGATTTATGATTCAATTTATGATTCATGATTCATGATTCAATTCATGATTCATAATTCATGATTCAATTCATGATTCATGATTCATGATTCAATTCATGATTCATGATTCATGATTCGATTCATGATTCATGATTTATGATTCAATCCATGATTCGAATCCTAATTCAAATTATGATTCATGATTTGATTTATGATTCATGATTCATGATTCATGTCATGATTCATGATTCATGATTCATGATTCAATTCATGATTCATGATTCATGATTCAATTCATGATTCATGATTCGATTCATGATTTTTGATTCATGATTCATGATTCGATTCATGATTCATGATTTAATTCATGATTCAATTCATGATTCGATTCATAATCCATGATTCAATTCATGATTCATGATTCAATTCATTATTCATGATTCAATTCATGATTCATAATTCATGATTCATGATTCAATTCATGATTCATGATTCAAGATTCATGATTCATGATTCAATTCATGATTCATGATTCAATTCATGATTCAAATCCTGATTCAATTCATGATTCATGATTCGATTTATGATTAATGATTCGATTCATGATTTTTGATTCATGATTCATGATTCGATTCATGATTCATGATTTAATTCATGATTCAATTCATGATTCGATTAATGATCCATGATTCAATTCATGATTCATGATTCATGATTCAATTCATTATTCATGATTCAATTCATGATTCATAATTAATGATTCATGATTCAATTCATGATTCAAGATTCATGATTCATGATTCAATTCATGATTAATGATTCAATTCATGATTCAAATCCTGATTCAATTCATGATTCATGATTCGATTTATGATTCATGATTCATGATTCAATTCATGATTCATGATTCGTGATTCATGATTCAATTAATGATTCATGATTCATGATTCGATTCATGATTCCTGATTCATGATTCAATTCATGATTCATGATTCATGATTTAATTTATGATTCATGATTCGATTCATGATTCTTGATTCATGATTCATGATTCAATTCCTGATTCATGATTCAATTCATGATTCATGATTCATGATTCGATTTATGATTCAATTCATGATTCATGATTCATAATTTAATTCATGATTCATGATTCGATTCATGATTTATGATTAAATTCATGATTCAATTCATGATTCATGATTCATGATTCAATTTATGATTCATGATTCATGATTCAATTCATGATTCATGATTTATGATTCAATTCATGATTCAATTCATGATTCATTATTCATGATTCATGATTCAATTCATGATTTATGATTCATGATTCAATTCATGATTCATGATTCAATTCATTAATCGATTCATGATTAAATTCATGATTCAATTCATGATTCAATCATGATTCATGGTTCATGATTCATGATTTATGAATCAAATTATGATTCATAATTCATGATTCATGATTCATAATTCATGATTCATGATTCATGATTCATGATTCAATTCATGATTCATAATTTATGATTCATGAATCAATTCATGATTCATAATTCATGATTCATGATTCAATTCATGATTCATGATTCATTATTCATGATTCAATTCATGATTCATGATTCAATTCATGATTCATGATTCATGATTCGATTCATGATTCATGATTCATGATTTATGATTCAATTCATGATTCATGATTCATGATTCAATTCATGATTCATTATTCATGATTCATGATTCAATTCATGATTTATGATTCATGATTCATGATTCAATTCATGATTCATGATTCAATTCATTAATCGATTCATGATTAAATTCATGATTCAATTCATGATTCAATTCATGATTCATGGTTCATGATTCATGATTTATGAATCAAATTATGATTCATAATTCATGATTCATGATTCATAATTCATGATTCATGATTCATGATTCATGATTCAATTCATGATTCATAATTTATGATTCATGAATCAATTCATGATTCATAATTCATGATTCATGATTCAATTCATGATTCATGATTCATTATTCATGATTCAATTCATGATTCATGATTCAATTCATGATTCATGATTCATGATTCGATTTCATGATTCATGATTCATGATTTATGATTCAATTCATGATTCATGATTCATGATTCAATTCATGATTCATATTCATGATTCATGATTCGATTCATGATTTTTGATTCATGATTCATGATTCGATTCATGATTCATGATTTAATTCATGATTCAATTCATGATTCGATTCATAATCCATGATTCAATTCATGATTCGAATACTGATTCAATTCATGATTCATGATTCGATTTATGATTCATGATTCATGATTCCAATTCATGATTCATGATTCATGATTCATGATTCATGATTCATGATTCAATTCATGATTCATAATTCATGATTCGATTCATGATTCCTGATTCATGATTCAATTCATAATTTCATGATTCATGATTCAATTTATGATTCATGATTCGATTCATGATTCATGATTAAATTCATGATTCATGATTCAATTCATGATTCATGATTCGATTTATGATTCATGATTCATGATTCAATTCATGATTCATGATTCATGATTCATGATTCAATTTATGATTCATGATTCATGATTCAATTCATGATTCATTATTTATGATTCAATTCATGATTCAATTCATGATTCATTATTTATGATTCATGATTCAATTCATGATTTATGATTCATGATTTATGATTCAATTCATTATTCATGATTCAATTCATTAATCGATTCATGATTCCTGGTTCATGATTCATGATTCATGATTCAATTCATGATTCATGATTTGATTCATGATTCATGATTCATGATTCAATTCATGATTCATAATTCATGATTCATGATTCGATTCATGATTTTTAAATCATGATTCATGATTCGATTCATGATTCATGATTTAATTCATGATTCAATTCATGATTCGATTCATAATCCATGATTCAATTCATGATTCGAATACTGATTCAATTCATGATTCATGATTCGATTTATGATTCATGATTCATGATTCAATTCATGATTCATGATTCATGATTCATGATTCATGATTCATGATTCAATTCATGATTCATAATTCATGATTCGATCATGATTCCTGATTCATGATTCAATTCATAATTCATGATTCATGATTCAATTTATGATTCATGATTCGATTCATGATTCATGATTAAATTCATGATTCATGATTCAATTCATGATTCATGATTCGATTTATGATTCATGATTCATGATTCAATTCATGATTCATGATTCATGATTCATGATTCATGATTCATGATTCAATTTATGATTCATGATTCATGATTCAATTCATGATTCATTATTTATGATTCAATTCATGATTCAATTCATGATTCATTATTTATGATTCATGATTCAATTCATGATTTATGATTCATGATTTATGATTCAATTCATTATTCATGATTCAATTCATTAATCGATTCATGATTCCTGGTTCATGATTCATGATTCATGATTCAATTCATGATTCATGATTTGATTCATGATTCATGATTCATGATTCAATTCATGATTCATAATTTAGGATTCATGAATCAATTCATTATTCATAATTCATGATTCATGATTCAATTCATGATTCATGATTCATGATTTATGATTCAATCATGATTCATGATTCAATTCATGATTCATGATTCATGATTCGATTCATGATTCATGATTTATGATTCAATTTATGATTCATGATTCATGATTCAATTCATGATTCATAATTCATGATTCAATTCATTATTCATGATTCATGATTCATGATTCAATTCATGATTCATGATTCATGATTCGATTCATGATTCATGATTTATGATTCAATCCATGATTCGAATCCTAATTCAAATTATGATTCATGATTTGATTTATGATTCATGATTCATGATTCATGTCATGATTCATGATTCATGATTCATGATTCAATTCATGATTCATGATTCATGATTCAATTCATGATTCATGATTCGATTCATGATTTTTGATTCATGATTCATGATTCGATTCATGATTCATGATTTAATTCATGATTCAATTCATGATTCGATTCATAATCCATGATTCAATTCATGATTCATGATTCAATTCATTATTCATGATTCAATTCATGATTCATAATTCATGATTCATGATTCAATTCATGATTCATGATTCAAGATTCATGATTCATGATTCAATTCATGATTCATGATTCAATTCATGATTCAAATCCTGATTCAATTCATGATTCATGATTCGATTTATGATTAATGATTCGATTCATGATTTTTGATTCATGATTCATGATTCGATTCATGATTCATGATTTAATTCATGATTCAATTCATGATTCGATTAATGATCCATGATTCAATTCATGATTCATGATTCATGATTCAATTCATTATTCATGATTCAATTCATGATTCATAATTAATGATTCATGATTCAATTCATGATTCAAGATTCATGATTCATGATTCAATTCATGATTAATGATTCAATTCATGATTCAAATCCTGATTCAATTCATGATTCATGATTCGATTTATGATTCATGATTCATGATTCAATTAATGATTCATGATTCGTGATTCATGATTCAATTAATGATTCATGATTCATGATTCGATTCATGATTCCTGATTCATGATTCAATTCATGATTCATGATTCATGATTTAATTTATGATTCATGATTCGATTCATGATTCTTGATTCATGATTCATGATTCAATTCCTGATTCATGATTCAATTCATGATTCATGATTCATGATTCGATTTATGATTCAATTCATGATTCATGATTCATAATTTAATTCATGATTCATGATTCGATTCATGATTTATGATTAAATTCATGATTCAATTCATGATTCATGATTCATGATTCAATTTATGATTCATGATTCATGATTCAATTCATGATTCATGATTTATGATTCAATTCATGATTCAATTCATGATTCATTATTCATGATTCATGATTCAATTCATGATTTATGATTCATGATTCAATTCATGATTCATGATTCAATTCATTAATCGATTCATGATTAAATTCATGATTAAATTCATGATTCAATTCATGATTCATGGTTCATGATTCATGATTTATGAATCAAATTATGATTCATAATTCATGATTCATGATTCATAATTCATGATTCATGATTCATGATTCATGATTCATGATTCAATTCATGATTCATAATTTATGATTCATGAATCAATTCATGATTCATAATTCATGATTCATGATTCAATTCATGATTCATGATTCATTATTCATGATTCAATTCATGATTCATGATTCAATTCATGATTTCATGATTCATGATTCGATTCATGATTCATGATTCATGATTTATGATTCAATTCATGATTCATGATTCATGATTCAATTCATGATTCATAATTCATGATTCATGATTCGATTCATGATTTTTTATTCATGATTCATGATTCGATTCATGATTCATGATTTAATTCATGATTCAATTCATGATTCGATTCATAATCCATGATTTAATTCATGATTCGAATACTGATTCAATTCATGATTCATGATTCGATTTATGATTCATGATTCATGATTCAATTCATGATTCATGATTCATGATTCATGATTAATGATTCAATTCATGATTCATAATTCATGATTCGATTCATGATTCCTGATTCATGATTCAATTCATAATTCATGATTCATGATTCAATTTATGATTCATGATTCGATTCATGATTCTTGATTCATGATTCATGATTCAATTCCTGATTCATGATTCAATTCATGATTCATGATTCCATTCATGATTCATGATTCATAATTTAATTCATGATTCATGATTCGATTCATGATTCATGATTCCATTCATGATTCATGATTAAATTCATGATTCATGATTCGATTCATGATTCATGATTAAATTCATGATTCAATTCATGATTCATGATTCATGATTCAATTTATGATTCATGATTCATGATTAAATTCATAATTCATTATTTATGATTCAATTCATGATTCAATTCATGATTCATTATTCATGATTCATGATTCAATTCATGATTTTATGATTCATGATTTATGATTCAATTCATTATTCATGATTCAATTCATTAATCGATTCATGATTCCTGGTTCATGATTCATGATTCATGATTCAATTCATGATTCATGATTTGATTCATGATTCATGATTCATGATTCAATTCATGATTCATAATTTATGATTCATGAATCAATTCATTATTCATAATTCATGATTCATGATTCAATTCATGATTCATGATTCATGATTTATGATTCAATTCATGATTCATGATTCAATTCATGATTCATGATTCATGATTCGATTCATGATTCATGATTTATGATTCAATTTATGATTCATGATTCATGATTCAATTCATGATTCATAATTCATGATTCAATTCATGATTCATGATTCATGATTCATGATTCAATTCATGATTCATGATTCATGATTCGATTCATGATTCATGATTTATGATTCAATCCATGATTCGAATCCTAATTCAATTTATGATTCATGATTTAATTTATGATTCATGATTCATGTCATGATTCATGATTCATGATTCATGATTCAATTCATGATTCATGATTCATGATTCAATTCATGATTCATGATTCATGATTCATGATTCAATTCATGATTCATGATTCATGATTCAATTCATGATTCATGATTCGATTCATGATTTTTTGATTCATGATTCATGATTCGATTCATGATTTAATTCATGATTCAATTCATGATTCGATTCATAATCCATGATTCAATTCATGATTCATGATTCAATTCATTATTCATGATTCAATTCATGATTCAATTCATAATCCATGATTCAATTCATGATTCATGATTCAATTCATTATTCATGATTCAATTCATGATTCATGATTCAATTCATGATTCAAATCCTGATTCAATTCATGATTCATGATTCGATTTATGATTCATGATTCAATTCATGATTCATGATTCAATTCATGATTCAAATCCTGATTCAATTCATGATTCATGATTCGATTCATGATTCATGATTCATGATTCATGTCATGATTCATGATTCATGATTCATGATTCAATTCATGATTCATGATTCATGATTCAATTCATGATTCATGATTCGATTCATGATTTTTGATTCATGATTCATGATTCGATTCATGATTCATGATTTAATTCATGATTCAATTCATGATTCGATTCATAATCCATGATTCAATTCATGATTCATGATTCAATTCATTATTCATGATTCAATTCATGATTCATAATTCATGATTCATGATTCAATTCATGATTCATGATTCAAGATTCATGATTCATGATTCAATTCATGATTCATGATTCAATTCATGATTCAAATCCTGATTCAATTCATGATTCATGATTCGATTTATGATTAATGATTCGATTCATGATTTTTGATTCATGATTCATGATTCGATTCATGATTCATGATTTAATTCATGATTCAATTCATGATTCGATTAATGATCCATGATTCAATCATGATTCATGATTCATGATTCAATTCATTATTCATGATTCAATTCATGATTCATAATTAATGATTCATGATTCAATTCATGATTCAAGATTCATGATTCATGATTCAATTCATGATTAATGATTCAATTCATGATTCAAATCCTGATTCAATTCATGATTCATGATTCGATTTATGATTCATGATTCATGATTCAATTCATGATTCATGATTCGTGATTCATGATTCAATTAATGATTCATGATTCATGATTCGATTCATGATTCCTGATTCATGATTCAATTCATGATTCATGATTCATGATTTAATTTATGATTCATGATTCGATTCATGATTCTTGATTCATGATTCATGATTCAATTCCTGATTCATGATTCAATTCATGATTCATGATTCATGATTCGATTTATGATTCAATTCATGATTCATGATTCATAATTTAATTCATGATTCATGATTCGATTCATGATTTATGATTAAATTCATGATTCAATTCATGATTCATGATTCATGATTCAATTTATGATTCATGATTCATGATTCAATTCATGATTCATGATTTATGATTCAATTCATGATTCAATTCATGATTCATTATTCATGATTCATGATTCAATTCATGATTTATGATTCATGAA
>NW_027446708.1:0-47254 GCF_038048845.1 Mixophyes fleayi | reverse complement strand
TGAAACAATGACTTACATCAATCCTTTTACATAATTCTTGTTTCTCCTGACATTTCTGACATTGCCCACAATTATCAACTTTCTAAGTCTTTCTGAGCAGGAGAAATCGCAAAATATAGTCATTTCTTCATTGCCGTCCAAAAACAACGCTTTTTTACACTCCTGTCTCCCTTTCTCCTGGAAACAATGACTTACATCAATCCTTTTACATAATTCTTGTTTCTCATGACATTTCTAACATTGCCCACAATTATCAACTTTCTAAGTCTTTCTGAGCAGGAGAAATCGCAAAACATAGTCATTTCTTCATTGCAGTCCAAAAACAACTCTTTTTTACACTCCAGTCTCCCTTTCTCTTGGAAACAATGACTTACATCAATCCTTTTACATAATTCTTGTTTATCCTGTCATTTCTAACATTGCCCACAAATATACACTTTCTAAGTCTTTCTGAGCAGGAGAAATCGCAAAACATAGTCATTTCTTCATTGGAGTCCAAAAACAATGCTTTTTTTACACTCCAGTCTCCCTTTCTCTTGGAAACAATGACTTACATCAATCCTTTTACATAATTCTTGTGTCTCCTGTCATTTCTAACATTGCCCACAATTATTAACTTTCTAAGTCTTTCTGAGCAGGAGAAATCGCAAAACATAGTCATTTCTTCATTGGAGTCCAAAAACAACGCTTTTTTACACTCCTGTCTCCCTTTCTCCTGGAAACAATGACTTACATCAATCCTTTTACATAATTCTTGTTTCTCATGACATTTCTAACATTGCCCACAATTATCAACTTTCTAAGTCTTTCTGAGTAGGAGAAATCGCAAAACATAGTCATTTCTTCATTGCAGTCCAAAAACAACGCTTTTTTACACTCCAGTCTCCCTTTCTCTTGGAAACAATGACTTACATCAATCCTTTTACATAATTCTTGTTTATCCTGTCATTTCTAACATTGCCCACAAATATACACTTTCTAAGTCTTTCTGAGCAGGAGAAATCGCAAAACATAGTCATTTCTTCATTGGAGTCCAAAAACAATGCTTTTTTTACACTCCAGTCTCCCTTTCTCTTGGAAACAATGACTTACATCAATCCTTTTACATAATTCTTGTGTCTCCTGTCATTTCTAACATTGCCCACAATTATTAACTTTCTAAGTCTTTCTGAGCAGGAGAAATCGCAAAACATAGTCATTTCTTCATTGCAGTCCAAAAACAACGCTTTTTTACACTCCAGTCTCCCTTTCTCTTGGAAACAATGACTTACATCAATCCTTTTACATAATTCTTGTTTCTCCTGACATTTCTAACATTGCCCACAATTATTAACTTTCTAAGTCTTTCTGAGCAGGAGAAATCGCAAAACATAGTCATTTCTTCATTGCAGTCCAAAAACAACGCTTTTTTACACTTCAGTCTCCCTTTCTCTTGGAAACAATGACTTACATCAATCCTTTTACATAATTCTTGTTTCTCATGACATTTCTAACATTACCCACAATTATCAACTTTCTAAGTCTTTCTGAGCAAGAGAAATCGCAAAACAGTCATTTATTCATTGCCGTCCAAAAACAATGCTTTTTTACACTCCAGTCTCCCTCTCTCTTGGAAACAATGACTTACATCAATCCTTTTACATAATTCTTGTTTCTCATGACATTTCTAACATTTTCCACAATTATCAACTTTCTAAGTCTTTCTGAGCAGGAGAAATCGCAAAACATAGTCATTTCTTCATTGCAGTCCAAAAACAACGCTTTTTTACACTCCTGTCTCCCTTTCTCTTGGAAACAATGACTTACATCAATCCTTTTACATAATTCTTGTTTCTCCTGACATTTCTAACATTGCCCACAATTATTAACTTTCTAAGTCTTTCTGAGCAGGAGAAATCGCAAAACATAGTCATTTCTTCATTGCAGTCCAAAAACAACGCTTTTTTACACTCCAGTCTCCCTTTCTCTTGGAAACAATGACTTACATCAATCCTTTTACATAATTCTTGTTTCTCATGACATTTCTAACATTACCCACAATTATCAACTTTCTAAGTCTTTCTGAGCAAGAGAAATCGCAAAACAGTCATTTATTCATTGCCGTCCAAAAACAATGCTTTTTTACACTCCAGTCTCACTTTCTCTTGGAAACAATGACTTACATCAATCCTTTTTCATAATTCTTGTTTCTCATGACATTTCTAACATTGCCCACAATTATCAACTTTCTAATTCTTTCTGAGCAACAGAAATCGCAAAATATAGTCATTTCTTCATTGCCGTCCAAAAACAACGCTTTTTTACACTCCTGTCTCCCTTTCTCTTGGAAACAATGACTTACATCAATCCTTTTACATAATTCTTGTTTCTCCTGACATTTCTAACATTGCCCACAATTATCAACTCTCTAAGTCTTTCTGAGCAGGAGAAATCGCAAAATATAGTCATTTCTTCATTGCCGTCCAAAAACAACGCTTTTTTACACTCCAGTCTCCCTTTCTCTTGAAAACAATGACTTACATCAATCCTTTTACATAATCCTTGTTTCTCCTGACATTTCTAACATTGCCCACAAATATCAACTTTCTAAGTCTTTCTGAGCAGGAGAAATCGCAAAACATAGTCATTTCTTCATTGCCGTCCAAAAACAACGCTTTTTTACACTCCTGTCTCCCTTTCTCTTGGAAACAATGACTTACATCAATCCTTTTACATAATCCTTGTTTTTCCTGACATTTCTAACATTGCCCACAAATATCAACTTTCTAAGTCTTTCTGAGCAGGAGAAATCGCAAAACATAGTCATTTCTTCATTGCAGTCCAAAAACAACGCTTTTTTACACTCCAGTCTCCCTTTCTCTTGGAAACAATGACTTACATCAATCCTTTTACATAATTCTTGTTTTTTATGACATTTCTAACATTACCCACAATTATCAACTTTCTAAGTCTTTCTGAGCAAGAGAAATCGCAAAACAGTCATTTATTCATTGCCGTCCAAAAACAATGCTTTTTTACACTCCAGTCTCACTTTCTCTTGGAAACAATGACTTACATCAATCCTTTTACATAATTCTTGTTTCTCATGACATTTCTAACATTGCCCACAATTATCAACTTTCTAATTCTTTCTGAGCAACAGAAATCGCAAAATATAGTCATTTCTTCATTGCCGTCCAAAAACAACGCTTTTTTACACTCCTGTCTCCCTTTCTCTTGGAAACAATGACTTACATCAATCCTTTTACATAATTCTTGTTTCTCCTGACATTTCTAACATTGCCCACAATTATCAACTCTCTAAGTCTTTCTGAGCAGGAGAAATCGCAAAATATAGTCATTTCTTCATTGCCGTCCAAAAACAACGCTTTTTTACACTCCAGTCTCCCTTTCTCTTGAAAACAATGACTTACATCAATCCTTTTACATAATCCTTGTTTCTCCTGACATTTCTAACATTGCCCACAAATATCAACTTTCTAAGTCTTTCTGAGCAGGAGAAATCGCAAAACATAGTCATTTCTTCATTGCCGTCCAAAAACAACGCTTTTTTACACTCCTGTCTCCCTTTCTCTTGGAAACAATGACTTACATCAATCCTTTTACATAATCCTTGTTTTTCCTGACATTTCTAACATTGCCCACAAATATCAACTTTCTAAGTCTTTCTGAGCAGGAGAAATCGCAAAACATAGTCATTTCTTCATTGCAGTCCAAAAACAACGCTTTTTTACACTCCAGTCTCCCTTTCTCTTGGAAACAATGACTTACATCAATCCTTTTACATAATTTTTGTTTCTCATGACATTTCTAACATTGCCCACAATTATCAACTTTCTAAGTCTTTCTGAGCAAGAGAAATCGCAAAACAGTCATTTATTCATTGCCGTCCAAAAACAATGCTTTTTTAAACTCCAGTCTCACTTTCTCTTGGAAACAATGACTTACATCAATCCTTTTACATAATTCTTGTTTCTCATGACATTTCTAACATTGCCCACAATTATCAACTTTCTAAGTCTTTCTGAGCAGGAGAAATCGCAAAACATAGTCATTTCTTCATTGCAGTCCAAAAACAACGCTTTTTTACACTCCAGTCTCCCTTTCTCTTGGAAACAATGACTTACATCAATCCTTTTACATAATTCTTGTTTATCCTGACATTTCTAACATTGCCCACAAATATCAACTTTCTAAGTCTTTCTGAAAAGGAGAAATCGCAAAACATAGTCATTTCTTCATTGGAGTCCAAAAACAACGGTTTTTTACACTCCTGTCTCCCTTTCTCTTGGAAACAATGACTTACATCAATCCTTTTACATAATTCTTGTTTCTCCTGACATTTCTAACATTGCCCACAATTATTAACTTTCTAAGTTTTTCTGAGCAGGAGAAATCGCAAAACATAGTCATTTCTTCATTGCAGTCCAAAAACAACATTTTTTTTACACTCCAGTCTCCCTTTCTCTTGGAAACAATGACTTACATCAATCCTTTTACATAATTCTTATTTCTCATGACATTTCTAACATTGCCCACATCTATCAACTTTCTAATTCTTTCTGAGCAAGAGAAATCGCAAAATATAGTCATTTCTTCATTGCCGTCCAAAAACAACGCTTTTTTACACTCCTGTCTCCCTTTCTCTTGGAAACAATGACTTACATCAATCCTTTTACATAATTCTTGTTTATCCTGACATTTCTAACATTGCCCACAATTATCAACTTTCTAAGTCTTTCTGAGCAGGAGAAATCGCAAAATATAGTCATTTCTTCATTGCAGTCCAAAAACAACGCTTTTTTACACTCCAGTCTCCCTTTCTCTTGGAAACAATGACTTACATCAATCCTTTTACATAATTCTTGTTTATCCTGTCATTTCTAACATTGCCCACAAATATCAACTTTCTAAGTCTTTCTGAGCAGGAGAAATCGCAAAACATAGTCATTTCTTCATTGGAGTCCAAAAACAACGCTTTTTTACACTCCAGTCTCCCTTTCTCTTGGAAACAATGACTTACATCAATCCTTTTACATAATTCTTATTTCTCATGACATTTCTAACATTGCCCACAATTATCAACTTTCTAATTCTTTCTGAGCAAGAGAAATCGCAAAATATAGTCATTTCTTCATTGCCGTCCAAAAACAACGCTTTTTTACACTCCTGTCTCCCTTTCTCTTGGAAACAATGACTTACATCAATCCTTTTACATAATTCTTGTTTCTCATGACATTTCTAACATTGCCCACAATTATCAACTTTCTAATTCTTTCTGAGCAACAGAAATCGCAAAATATAGTCATTTCTTCATTGCCGTCCAAAAACAACGCTTTTTTACACTCCTGTCTCCCTTTCTCTTGGAAACAATGACTTACATCAATCCTTTTACATAATTCTTGTTTCTCCTGACATTTCTAACATTGCCCACAATTATCAACTCTCTAAGTCTTTCTGAGCAGGAGAAATCGCAAAATATAGTCATTTCTTCATTGGAGTCCAAAAACAACGGTTTTTTACACTCCAGTCTCCCTTTCTCTTGGAAACAATGACTTACATCAATCCATTTACATAATTCTTATTTCTCATGACATTTCTAACATTGCCCACAATTATCAACTTTCTAATTCTTTCTGAGCAAGAGAAATCGCAAAATATAGTCATTTCTTCATTGCCGTCCAAAAACAACGCTTTTTTACACTCCTGTCTCCCTTTCTCTTGGAAACAATGACTTACATCAATCCTTTTACATAATTCTTGTTTCTCCTGACATTTCTGACATTGCCCACAATTATCAACTTTCTAAGTCTTTCTGAGCAGGAGAAATCGCAAAATATAGTCATTTCTTCATTGCCGTCCAAAAACAACGCTTTTTTACACTCCTGTCTCCCTTTCTCCTGGAAACAATGACTTACATCAATCCTTTTACATAATTCTTGTTTCTCATGACATTTCTAACATTGCCCACAATTATCAACTTTCTAAGTCTTTCTGAGCAAGAGAAATCGCAAAACAGTCATTTATTCATTGCCATCCAAAAACAATGCTTTTTTACACTCCAGTCTCCCTTTCTCTTGGAAACAATGACTTACATCAATCCTTTTACATAATTCTTGTTTCTCCTGACATTTCTAACATTGCCCACAAATATCAACTTTCTAAGTCTTTCTGAGCAGGAGAAATCGCAAAACATAGTCATTTCTTCATTGCAGTCCAAAAACAACGCTTTTTTACACTCCAGTCTCCCTTTCTCTTGGAAACAATGACTTACATCAATCCTTTTACATAATTCTTGTTTCTCATGACATTTCTAACATTGTCCACAATTATCAACTTTATAAGTCTTTCTGAGCAGGAGAAATCGCAAAACATAGTCATTTCTTCATTGCCGATCAAAAACAACGCTTTTTTACACTCCTGTCTCCCTTTCTCTTGGAAACAATGACTTACATCAATCCTTTTACATAATTCTTGTTTCTCCTGACATTTCTAACATTGCCCACAATTATTAACTTTCTAAGTCTTTCTGAGCAGGAGAAATCGCAAAACATAGTCATTTCTTCATTGCAGTCCAAAAACAACGTTTTTTTTACACTCCAGTCTCCCTTTCTCTTGGAAACAATGACTTACATCAATCCTTTTACATAATTCTTATTTCTCATGACATTTCTAACATTGCCCACAATTATCAACTTTCTAATTCTTTCTGAGCAAGAGAAATCGCAAATATAGTCATTTCTTCATTGCCGTCCAAAAACAACGCTTTTTTACACTCCTGTCTCCCTTTCTCTTGGAAACAATGACTTACATCAATCCTTTTACATAATTCTTGTTTATCCTGACATTTCTAACATTGCCCACAATTATCAACTTTCTAAGTCTTTCTGAGCAGGAGAAATCGCAAAATATAGTCATTTCTTCATTGCCGTCCAAAAACAACGCTTTTTTACACTCCAGTCTCCCTTTCTCTTGGAAACAATGACTTACATCAATCCTTTTACATAATTCTTGTTTCTCATGACATTTCTAACATTGTCCACAATTATCACCTTTCTAAGTCTTTCTGAGCAGGAGAAATCGCAAAACATAGTGATTTCTTCATTGCCGTCCAAAAACAACGCTTTTTTACACTCCTGTCTCCCTTTCTCTTGGAAACAATGACTTACATCAATCCTTTTACATAATCCTTGTTTCTCCTGACATTTCTAACATTGCCCACAAATATCAACTTTCTAAGTCTTTCTGAGCAGGAGAAATCGCAAAACATAGTCATTTCTTCATTGCAGTCCAAAAACAACGCTTTTTTACACTCCAGTCTCCCTTTCTCTTGGAAACAATGACTTACATCAATCCTTTTACATAATTTTTGTTTCTCATGACATTTCTAACATTGCCCACAATTATCAACTTTCTAAGTCTTTCTGAGCAAGAGAAAGCGCAAAACAGTCATTTATTCATTGCCGTCCAAAAACAATGCTTTTTTAAACTCCAGTCTCACTTTCTCTTTTAAACAATGACTTACATCAATCCTTTTACATAATTCTTGTTTATCCTGACATTTCTAACATTGCCCACAAATATCAACTTTCTAAGTCTTTCTGAAAAGGAGAAATCGCAAAACATAGTCATTTCTTCATTGGAGTCCAAAAACAACGGTTTTTTACACTCCAGTCTCCCTTTCTCTTGGAAACAATGACTTACATCAATCCATTTACATAATTCTTATTTCTCATGACATTTCTAACATTGCCCACAATTATCAACTTTCTAAGTCTTTCTGAGCAGGAGAAATCGCAAAATATAGTCATTTCTTCATTGCCGTCCAAAAACAACGCTTTTTTACACTCCTGTCTCCCTTTCTCCTGGAAACAATGACTTACATCAATCCTTTTACATAATTCTTGTTTCTCATGACATTTCTAACATTGCCCACAATTATCAACTTTCTAAGTCTTTCTGAGCAAGAGAAATCGCAAAACAGTCATTTATTCATTGCCGTCCAAAAACAATGCTTTTTTACACTCCAGTCTCACTTTCTCTTGGAAACAATGACTTACATCAATCCTTTTACATAATTCTTGTTTCTCATGACATTTCTAACATTGCCCACAATTATCAACTTTCTAAGTCTTTCTGAGCAGGAGAAATCGCAAAACATAGTCATTTCTTCATTGCAGTCCAAAAACAACGCTTTTTTACACTCCAGTCTCCCTTTCTCTTGGAAACAATGACTTACATCAATCCTTTTACATAATTCTTGTTTATCCTGTCATTTCTAACATTGCCCACAAATATACACTTTCTAAGTCTTTCTGAGCAGGAGAAATCGCAAAACATAGTCATTTCTTCATTGGAGTCCAAAAACAATGCTTTTTTTACACTCCAGTCTCCCTTTCTCTTGGAAACAATGACTTACATCAATCCTTTTACATAATTCTTGTGTCTCCTGTCATTTCTAACATTGCCCACAATTATTAACTTTCTAAGTCTTTCTGAGCAGGAGAAATCGCAAAACATAGTCATTTCTTCATTGCAGTCCAAAAAAAACGCTTTTTTACACTCCAGTCTCCCTTTCTCTTGGAAACAATGACTTACATCAATCCTTTTACATAATTCTTGTTTCTCCTGACATTTCTAACATTGCCCACAATTATTAACTTTCTAAGTCTTTCTGAGCAGGAGAAATCGCAAAACATAGTCATTTCTTCATTGCAGTCCAAAAACAACGCTTTTTTACACTCCAGTCTCCCTTTCTCTTGGAAACAATGACTTACATCAATCCTTTTACATAATTCTTGTTTCTCATGACATTTCTAACATTACCCACAATTATCAACTTTCTAAGTCTTTCTGAGCAAGAGAAATCGCAAAACAGTCATTTATTCATTGCCGTCCAAAAACAACGCTTTTTTACACTCCAGTCTCCCTTTCTCTTGGAAACAATGACTTACATCAATCCTTTTACATAATTCTTGTTTCTCATGACATTTCTAACATTTTCCACAATTATCAACTTTCTAAGTCTTTCTGAGCAGGAGAAATCGCAAAACATAGTCATTTCTTCATTGCAGTCCAAAAACAACGCTTTTTTACACTCCTGTCTCCCTTTCTCTTGGAAACAATGACTTACATCAATCCTTTTACATAATTCTTGTTTCTCCTGACATTTCTAACATTGCCCACAATTATTAACTTTCTAAGTCTTTCTGAGCAGGAGAAATCGCAAAACATAGTCATTTCTTCATTGCAGTCCAAAAACAACGCTTTTTTACACTCCAGTCTCCCTTTCTCTTGGAAACAATGACTTACATCAATCCTTTTACATAATTCTTGTTTCTCATGACATTTCTAACATTACCCACAATTATCAACTTTCTAAGTCTTTCTGAGCAAGAGAAATCGCAAAACAGTCATTTATTCATTGCCGTCCAAAAACAATGCTTTTTTACACTCCAGTCTCACTTTCTCTTGGAAACAATGACTTACATCAATCCTTTTACATAATTCTTGTTTCTCATGACATTTCTAACATTGCCCACAATTATCAACTTTCTAAGTCTTTCTGAGCAGGAGAAATCGCAAAATATAGTCATTTCTTCATTGCCGTCCAAAAACAACGCTTTTTTACACTCCAGTCTCCCTTTCTCTTGGAAACAATGACTTACATCAATCCTTTTACATAATTCTTGTTTCTCCTGACATTTCTAACATTGCCCACAATTATTAACTTTCTAAGTCTTTCTGAGCAGGAGAAATCGCAAAACATAGTCATTTCTTCATTGCAGTCCAAAAACAACGCTTTTTTACACTCCAGTCTCCTTTCTCTTGGAAACAATGACTTACATCAATCCTTTTACATAATTCTTGTTTCTCATGACATTTCTAACATTACCCACAATTATCAACTTTCTAAGTCTTTCTGAGCAAGAGAAATCGCAAAACAGTCATTTATTCATTGCCGTCCAAAAACAATGCTTTTTTACACTCCAGTCTCACTTTCTCTTGGAAACAATGACTTACATCAATCCTTTTTCATAATTCTTGTTTCTCATGACATTTCTAACATTGCCCACAATTATCAACTTTCTAATTCTTTCTGAGCAACAGAAATCGCAAAATATAGTCATTTCTTCATTGCCGTCCAAAAACAACGCTTTTTTACACTCCTGTCTCCCTTTCTCTTGGAAACAATGACTTACATCAATCCTTTTACATAATTCTTGTTTCTCCTGACATTTCTAACATTGCCCACAATTATCAACTCTCTAAGTCTTTCTGAGCAGGAGAAATCGCAAAATATAGTCATTTCTTCATTGCCGTCCAAAAACAACGCTTTTTTACACTCCAGTCTCCCTTTCTCTTGAAAACAATGACTTACATCAATCCTTTTACATAATCCTTGTTTCTCCTGACATTTCTAACATTGCCCACAAATATCAACTTTCTAAGTCTTTCTGAGCAGGAGAAATCGCAAAACATAGTCATTTCTTCATTGCCGTCCAAAAACAACGCTTTTTACACTCCTGTCTCCCTTTCTCTTGGAAACAATGACTTACATCAATCCTTTTACATAATCCTTGTTTTTCCTGACATTTCTAACATTGCCCACAAATATCAACTTTCTAAGTCTTTCTGAGCAGGAGAAATCGCAAAACATAGTCATTTCTTCATTGCAGTCCAAAAACAACGCTTTTTTACACTCCAGTCTCCCTTTCTCTTGGAAACAATGACTTACATCAATCCTTTTACATAATTCTTGTTTCTCATGACATTTCTAACATTACCCACAATTATCAACTTTCTAAGTCTTTCTGAGCAAGAGAAATCGCAAAACAGTCATTTATTCATTGCCGTCCAAAAACAATGCTTTTTTACACTCCAGTCTCACTTTCTCTTGGAAACAATGACTTACATCAATCCTTTTACATAATTCTTGTTTCTCATGACATTTCTAACATTGCCCACAATTATCAACTTTCTAATTCTTTCTGAGCAACAGAAATCGCAAAATATAGTCATTTCTTCATTGCCGTCCAAAAACAACGCTTTTTTACACTCCTGTCTCCCTTTCTCTTGGAAACAATGACTTACATCAATCCTTTTACATAATTCTTGTTTCTCCTGACATTTCTAACATTGCCCACAATTATCAACTCTCTAAGTCTTTCTGAGCAGGAGAAATCGCAAAATATAGTCATTTCTTCATTGCCGTCCAAAAACAACGCTTTTTTACACTCCAGTCTCCCTTTCTCTTGAAAACAATGACTTACATCAATCCTTTTACATAATCCTTGTTTCTCCTGACATTTCTAACATTGCCCACAAATATCAACTTTCTAAGTCTTTCTGAGCAGGAGAAATCGCAAAACATAGTCATTTCTTCATTGCCGTCCAAAAACAACGCTTTTTTACACTCCTGTCTCCCTTTCTCTTGGAAACAATGACTTACATCAATCCTTTTACATAATCCTTGTTTTTCCTGACATTTCTAACATTGCCCACAAATATCAACTTTCTAAGTCTTTCTGAGCAGGAGAAATCGCAAAACATAGTCATTTCTTCATTGCAGTCCAAAAACAACGCTTTTTTACACTCCAGTCTCCCTTTCTCTTGGAAACAATGACTTACATCAATCCTTTTACATAATTTTTGTTTCTCATGACATTTCTAACATTGCCCACAATTATCAACTTTCTAAGTCTTTCTGAGCAAGAGAAATCGCAAAACAGTCATTTATTCATTGCCGTCCAAAAACAATGCTTTTTTAAACTCCAGTCTCACTTTCTCTTGGAAACAATGACTTACATCAATCCTTTTACATAATTCTTGTTTCTCATGACATTTCTAACATTGCCCACAATTATCAACTTTCTAAGTCTTTCTGAGCAGGAGAAATCGCAAAACATAGTCATTTCTTCATTGCAGTCCAAAAACAACGCTTTTTTACACTCCAGTCTCCCTTTCTCTTGGAAACAATGACTTACATCAATCCTTTTACATAATTCTTGTTTATCCTGACATTTCTAACATTGCCCACAAATATCAACTTTCTAAGTCTTTCTGAAAAGGAGAAATCGCAAAACATAGTCATTTCTTCATTGGAGTCCAAAAACAACGGTTTTTTACACTCCTGTCTCCCTTTCTCTTGGAAACAATGACTTACATCAATCCTTTTACATAATTCTTGTTTCTCCTGACATTTCTAACATTGCCCACAATTATTAACTTTCTAAGTTTTTCTGAGCAGGAGAAATCGCAAAACATAGTCATTTCTTCATTGCAGTCCAAAAACAACATTTTTTTTACACTCCAGTCTCTCTTTCTCTTGGAAACAATGACTTACATCAATCCTTTTACATAATTCTTATTTCTCATGACATTTCTAACATTGCCCACATCTATCAACTTTCTAATTCTTTCTGAGCAAGAGAAATCGCAAAATATAGTCATTTCTTCATTGCCGTCCAAAAACAACGCTTTTTTACACTCCTGTCTCCCTTTCTCTTGGAAACAATGACTTACATCAATCCTTTTACATAATTCTTGTTTATCCTGACATTTCTAACATTGCCCACAATTATCAACTTTCTAAGTCTTTCTGAGCAGGAGAAATCGCAAAATATAGTCATTTCTTCATTGCAGTCCAAAAACAACGCTTTTTTACACTCCAGTCTCCCTTTCTCTTGGAAACAATGACTTACATCAATCCTTTTACATAATTCTTGTTTATCCTGTCATTTCTAACATTGCCCACAAATATCAACTTTCTAAGTCTTTCTGAGCAGGAGAAATCGCAAAACATAGTCATTTCTTCATTGGAGTCCAAAAACAACGCTTTTTTACACTCCAGTCTCCCTTTCTCTTGGAAACAATGACTTACATCAATCCTTTTACATAATTCTTATTTCTCATGACATTTCTAACATTGCCCACAATTATCAACTTTCTAATTCTTTCTGAGCAAGAGAAATCGCAAAATATAGTCATTTCTTCATTGCCGTCCAAAAACAACGCTTTTTTACACTCCTGTCTCCCTTTCTCTTGGAAACAATGACTTACATCAATCCTTTTACATAATTCTTGTTTCTCATGACATTTCTAACATTGCCCACAATTATCAACTTTCTAATTCTTTCTGAGCAACAGAAATCGCAAAATATAGTCATTTCTTCATTGCCGTCCAAAAACAACGCTTTTTTACACTCCTGTCTCCCTTTCTCTTGGAAACAATGACTTACATCAATCCTTTTACATAATTCTTGTTTCTCCTGACATTTCTAACATTGCCCACAATTATCAACTCTCTAAGTCTTTCTGAGCAGGAGAAATCGCAAAATATAGTCATTTCTTCATTGAGTCCAAAAACAACGGTTTTTTTACACTCCAGTCTCCCTTTCTCTTGGAAACAATGACTTACATCAATCCATTTACATAATTCTTATTTCTCATGACATTTCTAACATTGCCCACAATTATCAACTTTCTAATTCTTTCTGAGCAAGAGAAATCGCAAAATATAGTCATTTCTTCATTGCCGTCCAAAAACAACGCTTTTTTACACTCCTGTCTCCCTTTCTCTTGGAAACAATGACTTACATCAATCCTTTTACATAATTCTTGTTTCTCCTGACATTTCTGACATTGCCCACAATTATCAACTTTCTAAGTCTTTCTGAGCAGGAGAAATCGCAAAATATAGTCATTTCTTCATTGCCGTCCAAAAACAACGCTTTTTTACACTCCTGTCTCCCTTTCTCCTGGAAACAATGACTTACATCAATCCTTTTACATAATTCTTGTTTCTCATGACATTTCTAACATTGCCCACAATTATCAACTTTCTAAGTCTTTCTGAGCAAGAGAAATCGCAAAACAGTCATTTATTCATTGCCATCCAAAAACAATGCTTTTTTACACTCCAGTCTCCCTTTCTCTTGGAAACAATGACTTACATCAATCCTTTTACATAATTCTTGTTTCTCCTGACATTTCTAACATTGCCCACAAATATCAACTTTCTAAGTCTTTCTGAGCAGGAGAAATCGCAAAACATAGTCATTTCTTCATTGCAGTCCAAAAACAACGCTTTTTTACACTCCAGTCTCCCTTTCTCTTGGAAACAATGACTTACATCAATCCTTTTACATAATTCTTGTTTCTCATGACATTTCTAACATTGTCCACAATTATCAACTTTATAAGTCTTTCTGAGCAGGAGAAATCGCAAAACATTATAGTCATTTCTTCATTGCCGTCCAAAAACAACGCTTTTTTACACTCCTGTCTCCCTTTCTCTTGGAAACAATGACTTACATCAATCCTTTTACATAATTCTTGTTTCTCCTGACATTTCTAACATTGCCCACAATTATTAACTTTCTAAGTCTTTCTGAGCAGGAGAAATCGCAAAACATAGTCATTTCTTCATTGCAGTCCAAAAACAACGTTTTTTTTACACTCCAGTCTCCCTTTCTCTTGGAAACAATGACTTACATCAATCCTTTTACATAATTCTTATTTCTCATGACATTTCTAACATTGCCCACAATTATCAACTTTCTAATTCTTTCTGAGCAAGAGAAATCGCAAAATATAGTCATTTCTTCATTGCCGTCCAAAAACAACGCTTTTTTACACTCCTGTCTCCCTTTCTCTTGGAAACAATGACTTACATCAATCCTTTTACATAATTCTTGTTTATCCTGACATTTCTAACATTGCCCACAATTATCAACTTTCTAAGTCTTTCTGAGCAGGAGAAATCGCAAAACATAGTGATTTCTTCATTGCCGTCCAAAAACAACGCTTTTTTACACTCCTGTCTCCCTTTCTCTTGGAAACAATGACTTACATCAATCCTTTTACATAATCCTTGTTTCTCCTGACATTTCTAACATTGCCCACAAATATCAACTTTCTAAGTCTTTCTGAGCAGGAGAAATCGCAAAACATAGTCATTTCTTCATTGCAGTCCAAAAACAACGCTTTTTTACACTCCAGTCTCCCTTTCTCTTGGAAACAATGACTTTTACATAATTTTTGTTTCTCATGACATTTCTAACATTGCCCACAATTATCAACTTTCTAAGTCTTTCTGAGCAAGAGAAAGCGCAAAACAGTCATTTATTCATTGCCGTCCAAAAACAATGCTTTTTAAACTCCAGTCTCACTTTCTCTTGGAAACAATGACTTACATCAATCCTTTTACATAATTCTTGTTTATCCTGACATTTCTAACATTGCCCACAAATATCAACTTTCTAAGTCTTTCTGAAAAGGAGAATCGCAAAACATAGTCATTTCTTCATTGGAGTCCAAAAACAACGGTTTTTTACACTCCAGTCTCCCTTTCTCTTGGAAACAATGACTTACATCAATCCATTTACATAATTCTTGTTTCTCATGACATTTCTAACATTGCCCACAATTATCAACTTTCTAAGTCTTTCTGAGCAAGAGAAATCGCAAAACAGTCATTTATTCATTGCCGTCCAAAAACAATGCTTTTTTACACTCCAGTCTCACTTTCTCTTGGAAACAATGACTTACATCAATCCTTTTACATAATTCTTGTTTCTCATGACATTTCTAACATTGCCCATAATTATCAACTTTCTAAGTCTTTCTGAGCAGAGAAATCGCAAACATAGTCATTTCTTCATTGCAGTCCAAAAACAACGCTTTTTTACACTCCAGTCTCCCTTTCTCTTGGAAACAATGACTTACATCAATCCTTTTACATAATTCTTGTTTATCCTGTCATTTCTAACATTGCCCACAAATATACACTTTCTAAGTCTTTCTGAGCAGGAGAAATCGCAAAACATAGTCATTTCTTCATTGGAGTCCAAAAACAATGCTTTTTTTACACTCCAGTCTCCTTTCTCTTGGAAACAATGACTTACATCAATCCTTTTACATAATTCTTGTGTCTCCTGTCATTTCTAACATTGCCCACAATTATTAACTTTCTAAGTCTTTCTGAGCAGGAGAAATCGCAAAACATAGTCATTTCTTCATTGCAGTCCAAAAAAAACGCTTTTTTACACTCCAGTCTCCCTTTCTCTTGGAAACAATGACTTACATCAATCCTTTTACATAATTCTTGTTTCTCCTGACATTTCTAACATTGCCCACAATTATTAACTTTCTAAGTCTTTCTGAGCAGGAGAAATCGCAAAACATAGTCATTTCTTCATTGCAGTCCAAAAACAACGCTTTTTTACACTCCAGTCTCCCTTTCTCTTGGAAACAATGACTTACATCAATCCTTTTACATAATTCTTGTTTCTCATGACATTTCTAACATTACCCACAATTATCAACTTTCTAAGTCTTTCTGAGCAAGAGAAATCGCAAAACAGTCATTTATTCATTGCCGTCCAAAAACAACGCTTTTTTACACTCCAGTCTCCCTTTCTCTTGGAAATAATGACTTACATCAATCCTTTTACATAATTCTTGTTTCTCATGACATTTCTAACATTTTCCACAATTATCAACTTTCTAAGTCTTTCTGAGCAGGAGAAATCGCAAAACATAGTCATTTCTTCATTGCAGTCCAAAAACAACGCTTTTTTACACTCCTGTCTCCCTTTCTCTTGGAAACAATGACTTACATCAATCCTTTTACATAATTCTTGTTTCTCCTGACATTTCTAACATTGCCCACAATTATTAACTTTCTAAGTCTTTCTGAGCAGGAGAAATCGCAAAACATAGTCATTTCTTCATTGCAGTCCAAAAACAACGCTTTTTTACACTCCAGTCTCCCTTTCTCTTGGAAACAATGACTTACATCAATCCTTTTACATAATTCTTGTTTCTCATGACATTTCTAACATTACCCACAATTATCAACTTTCTAAGTCTTTCTGAGCAAGAGAAATCGCAAAACAGTCATTTATTCATTGCCGTCCAAAAACAATGCTTTTTTACACTCCAGTCTCACTTTCTCTGGAAACAATGACTTACATCAATCCTTTTACATAATTCTTGTTTCTCATGACATTTCTAACATTGCCCACAATTATCAACTTTCTAAGTCTTTCTGAGCAGGAGAAATCGCAAAACATAGTCATTTCTTCATTGCCGTCCAAAAACAACGCTTTATTACACTCCTGTCTCCCTTTCTCTTGGAAACAATGACTTACATCAATCCCTTTTACATAATCCTTGTTTTTCCTGACATTTCTAATATTGCCCACAAATATCAACTTTCTAAGTCTTTCTGAGCAGGAGAAATCGCAAAACATAGTCATTTCTTCATTGCAGTCCAAAAACAAAGCTTTTTTACACTCCAGTCTCCCTTTCTCTTGGAAACAATGACTTACATCAATCCTTTTACATAATTTTTGTTTCTCATGACATTTCTAACATTGCCCACAATTATCAACTTTCTAAGGCTTTCTGAGCAAGAGAAATCGCAAAACAGTCATTTATTCATTGCCGTCCAAAAACAATGCTTTTTTAAACTCCAGTCTCACTTTCTCTTGGAAACAATGACTTACATCAATCCTTTTACATAATTCTTGTTTCTCATGACATTTCTAACATTGCCCACAATTATCAACTTTCTAAGTCTTTCTGAGCAGGAGAAATCGCAAAACATAGTCATTTCTTCATTGCAGTCCAAAAACAACGCTTTTTTACACTCCAGTCTCCCTTTCTCTTGGAAACAATGACTTACATCAATCCTTTTACATAATTCTTGTTTATCCTGACATTTCTAACATTGCCCACAAATATCAACTTTCTAAGTCTTTCTGAAAAGGAGAAATCGCAAAACATAGTCATTTCTTCATTGGAGTCCAAAAACAACGGTTTTTTACACTCCAGTCTCCCTTTCTCTTGGAAACAATGACTTACATCAATCCATTTACATAATTCTTATTTCTCATGACATTTCTAACATTGCCCACAATTATCAACTTTCTAATTCTTTCTGAGCAAGAGAAATCGCAAAATATAGTCATTTCTTCATTGCCGTCCAAAAACAACGCTTTTTTACACTCCTGTCTCCCTTTCTCTTGGAAACAATGACTTACATCAATCCTTTTACATAATTCTTGTTTCTCCTGACATTTCTGACATTGCCCACAATTATCAACTTTCTAAGTCTTTCTGAGCAGGAGAAATCGCAAAATATAGTCATTTCTTCATTGCCGTCCAAAAACAACGCTTTTTTACACTCCTGTCTCCCTTTCTCCTGGAAACAATGACTTACATCAATCCTTTTACATAATTCTTGTTTCTCATGACATTTCTAACATTGCCCACAATTATCAACTTTCTAAGTCTTTCTGAGCAAGAGAAATCGCAAAACAGTCATTTATTCATTGCCGTCCAAAAACAATGCTTTTTTACACTCCAGTCTCCCTTTCTCTTGGAAACAATGACTTACATCAATCCTTTTACATAATTCTTGTTTCTCCTGACATTTCTAACATTGCCCACAAATATCAACTTTCTAAGTCTTTCTGAGCAGGAGAAATCGCAAAACATAGTCATTTCTTCATTGCAGTCCAAAAACAACGCTTTTATACACTCCAGTCTCCCTTTCTCTTGGAAACAATGACTTACATCAATCCTTTTACATAATTCTTGTTTCTCATGACATTTCTAACATTGTCCACAATTATCAACTTTCTAAGTCTTTCTGAGCAAGAGAAATCGCAAAATATAGTCATTTCTTCATTGCCGTCCAAAAACAACGCTTTTTTACACTCCTGTCTCCCTTTCTCTTGGAAACAATGACTTACATCAATCCTTTTACATAATTCTTGTTTCTCCTGACATTTCTGACATTGCCCACAATTATCAACTTTCTAAGTCTTTCTGAGCAGGAGAAATCGCAAAATATAGTCATTTCTTCATTGCCGTCCAAAAACAACGCTTTTTTACACTCCTGTCTCCCTTTCTCCTGGAAACAATGACTTACATCAATCCTTTTACATAATTCTTGTTTCTCATGACATTTCTAACATTGCCCACAATTATCAACTTTCTAAGTCTTTCTGAGCAAGAGAAATCGCAAAACAGTCATTTATTCATTGCCGTCCAAAAACAATGCTTTTTTACACTCCAGTCTCCCTTTCTCTTGGAAACAATGACTTACATCAATCCTTTTACATAATTCTTGTTTCTCCTGACATTTCTAACATTGCCCACAAATATCAACTTTCTAAGTCTTTCTGAGCAGGAGAAATCGCAAAACATAGTCATTTCTTCATTGCAGTCCAAAAACAACGCTTTTATACACTCCAGTCTCCCTTTCTCTTGGAAACAATGACTTACATCAATCCTTTTACATAATTCTTATTTCTCATGACATTTCTAACATTGCCCACATCTATCAACTTTCTAATTCTTTCTGAGCAAGAGAAATCGCAAAATATAGTCATTTCTTCATTGCCGTCCAAAAACAACGCTTTTTTACACTCCTGTCTCCCTTTCTCTTGGAAACAATGACTTACATCAATCCTTTTACATAATTCTTGTTTATCCTGACATTTCTAACATTGCCCACAATTATCACCTTTCTAAGTCTTTCTGAGCAGGAGAAATCGCAAAACATAGTGATTTCTTTATTGCCGTCCAAAAACAACGCTTTTTTACACTCCTGTCTCCCTTTCTCTTGGAAACAATGACTTACATCAATCCTTTTACATAATCCTTGTTTCTCCTGACATTTCTAACATTGCCCACAAATATCAACTTTCTAAGTCTTTCTGAGCAGGAGAAATCGCAAAACATAGTCATTTCTTCATTGCAGTCCAAAAACAACGCTTTTTTACACTCCAGTCTCCCTTTCTCTTGGAAACAATGACTTACATCAATCCTTTTACATAATTTTTGTTTCTCATGACATTTCTAACATTGCCCACAATTATCAACTTTCTAAGTCTTTCTGAGCAAGAGAAAGCGCAAAACAGTCATTTATTCATTGCCGTCCAAAAACAATGCTTTTTTAAACTCCAGTCTCACTTTCTCTTGGAAACAATGACTTACATCAATCCTTTTACATAATTCTTGTTTCTCATGACATTTCTAACATTGCCCACAATTATCAACTTTCTAAGTCTTTCTGAGCAGGAGAAATCGCAAAACATAGTCATTTCTTCATTGCAGTCCAAAAACAACGCTTTTTTACACTCCAGTCTCCCTTTCTCTTGGAAACAATGACTTACATCAATCCTTTTACATAATTCTTGTTTATCCTGACGTTTCTAACATTGCCCACAAATATCAACTTTCTAAGTCTTTCTGAAAAGGAGAAATCGCAAAACATAGTCATTTCTTCATTGGAGTCCAAAAACAACGGTTTTTTACACTCCAGTCTCCCTTTCTCTTGGAAACAATGACTTACATCAATCCATTTACATAATTCTTATTTCTCATGACATTTCTAACATTGCCCACAATTATCAACTTTCTAATTCTTTCTGAGCAAGAGAAATCGCAAAATATAGTCATTTCTTCATTGCCGTCCAAAAACAACGCTTTTTTACACTCCTGTCTCCCTTTCTCTTGGAAACAATGACTTACATCAATCCTTTTACATAATTCTTGTTTCTCCTGACATTTCTGACATTGCCCACAATTATCAACTTTCTAAGTCTTTCTGAGCAGGAGAAATCGCAAAATATAGTCATTTCTTCATTGCCGTCCAAAAACAACGCTTTTTTACACTCCTGTCTCCCTTTCTCCTGGAAACAATGACTTACATCAATCCTTTTACATAATTCTTGTTTCTCATGACATTTCTAACATTGCCCACAATTATCAACTTTCTAAGTCTTTCTGAGCAAGAGAAATCGCAAAACAGTCATTTATTCATTGCCGTCCAAAAACAATGCTTTTTTACACTCCAGTCTCCCTTTCTCTTGGAAACAATGACTTACATCAATCCTTTTACATAATTCTTGTTTCTCCTGACATTTCTAACATTGCCCACAAATATCAACTTTCTAAGTCTTTCTGAGCAGGAGAAATCGCAAAACATAGTCATTTCTTCATTGCAGTCCAAAAACAACGCTTTTTTACACTCCAGTCTCCCTTTCTCTTGGAAACAATGACTTACATCAATCCTTTTACATAATTCTTGTTTCTCATGACATTTCTAACATTGTCCACAATTATCAACTTTCTAAGTCTTTCTGAGCAGGAGAAATCGCAAAACATAGTCATTTCTTCATTGCCGTCCAAAAACAACGCTTTTTTACACTCCTGTCTCCCTTTCTCTTGGAAACAATGACTTACATCAATCCTTTTACATAATTCTTGTTTCTCCTGACATTTCTAACATTGCCCACAAATATCAACTTTCTAAGTCTTTCTGAGCAGGAGAAATCGCAAAACATAGTCACTTCTTCATTGCAGTCCAAAAACAACGCTTTTTTACACTCCAGTCTCCCTTTCTCTTGGAAACAATGACTTACATCAATCCTTTTACATAATTCTTGTTTCTCATGACATTTCTAACATTACCCACAATTATCAACTTTCTAAGTCTTTCTGAGCAGGAGAAATCGCAAAACATAGTCATTTCTTCATTGCAGTCCAAAAACAACGCTTTTTTACACTCCAGTCTCCCTTTCTCTTGGAAACAATGACTTACATCAATCCTTTTACATAATTCTTGTTTATCCTGTCATTTCTAACATTGCCCACAAATATCAACTTTCTAAGTCTTTCTGAGCAGGAGAAATCGCAAAACATAGTCATTTCTTCATTGGAGTCCAAAAACAACGCTTTTTTACACTCCAGTCTCCCTTTCTCTTGGAAACAATGACTTACATCAATCCTTTTACATAATTCTTATTTCTCATGACATTTCTAACATTGCCCACAATTATCAACTTTCTAATTCTTTCTGGGCAAGAGAAATCGCAAAATATAGTCATTTCTTCATTGCCGTCCAAAAACAACGCTTTTTTACACTCCTGTCTCCCTTTCTCTTGGAAACAATGACTTACATCAATCCTTTTACATAATTCTTGTTTCTCCTGACATTTCTAACATTGCCCACAATTATCAACTTTCTAAGTCTTTCTGAGCAGGAGAAATCGCAAAACATAGTCATTTCTTCATTGCAGTCCAAAAACAACGCTTTTTTACACTCCAGTCTCCCTTTCTCTTGGAAACAATGACTTACATCAATCCTTTTACATAATTCTTGTTTCTCATGACATTTCTAACATTGCCCACAATTATCAACTTTCTAAGTCTTTCTGAGCAAGAGAATTCGCAAAACAGTCATTTATTCATTGCCGTCCAAAAACAATGCTTTTTTTACACTCCAGTCTCCCTTTCTCTTGGAAACAATGACTTACATCAATCCTTTTACATAATTCTTATTTCTCATGACATTTCTAACATTGCCCACAATTATCAACTTTCTAATTCTTTCTGAGCAAGAGAAATCGCAAAATATAGTCATTTCTTCATTGCCGTCCAAAAACAACGCTTTTTTACACTCCTGTCTCCCTTTCTCTTGGAAACAATGACTTACATCAATCCTTTTACATAATTCTTGTTTATCCTGACATTTCTAACATTGCCCACAATTATCAACTTTCTAAGTCTTTCTGAGCAGGAGAAATCGCAAAATATAGTCATTTCTTCATTGCCGTCCAAAAACAACGCTTTTTTACACTCCAGTCTCCCTTTCTCTTGGAAACAATGACTTACATCAATCCTTTTACATAATTCTTGTTTCTCATGACATTTCTAACATTGTCCACAATTATCACCTTTCTAAGTCTTTCTGAGCAGGAGAAATCGCAAAACATAGTGATTTCTTCATTGCCGTCCAAAAACAACGCTTTTTTACACTCCTGTCTCCCTTTCTCTTGGAAACAATGACTTACATCAATCCTTTTACATAATCCTTGTTTCTCCTGACATTTCTAACATTGCCCACAAATATCAACTTTCTAAGTCTTTCTGAGCAGGAGAAATCGCAAAACATAGTCATTTCTTCATTGCAGTCCAAAAACAACGCTTTTTTACACTCCAGTCTCCCTTTCTCTTGGAAACAATGACTTACATCAATCCTTTTACATAATTTTTGTTTCTCATGACATTTCTAACATTGCCCACAATTATCAACTTTCTAAGTCTTTCTGAGCAAGAGAAAGCGCAAAACAGTCATTTATTCATTGCCGTCCAAAAACAATGCTTTTTTAAACTCCAGTCTCACTTTCTCTTGGAAACAATGACTTACATCAATCCTTTTACATAATTCTTGTTTATCCTGACATTTCTAACATTGCCCACAAATATCAACTTTCTAAGTCTTTCTGAAAAGGAGAAATCGCAAAACATAGTCATTTCTTCATTGGAGTCCAAAAACAACGGTTTTTTACACTCCAGTCTCCCTTTCTCTTGGAAACAATGACTTACATCAATCCATTTACATAATTCTTATTTCTCATGACATTTCTAACATTGCCCACAATTATCAACTTTCTAAGTCTTTCTGAGCAGGAGAAATCGCAAAATATAGTCATTTCTTCATTGCCGTCCAAAAACAACGCTTTTTTACACTCCTGTCTCCCTTTCTCCTGGAAACAATGACTTACATCAATCCTTTTACATAATTCTTGTTTCTCATGACATTTCTAACATTGCCCACAATTATCAACTTTCTAAGTCTTTCTGAGCAAGAGAAATCGCAAAACAGTCATTTATTCATTGCCGTCCAAAAACAATGCTTTTTTACACTCCAGTCTCACTTGACTTACATCAATACTTTTACATAATTCTTGTTTCTCCTGACATTTCTAACATTGCCCACAATTATCAACTTTCTAAGTCTTTTTGAGCAGGAGAAATCGCAGAACATAGTCATTTCTTCATTGCAGTCCAAAAACAACGCTTTTTTACACTCCTGTCTCCATTTCTCTTGGAAACAATGACTTACATCAATCCTTTTACATAATTCTTGTTTCTCCTGACATTTCTAACATTGCCCACAATTATCAACTTTCTAAGTCTTTCTGAGCAGGAGAAACCGCAAAATATAGTCATTTCTTCATTGCCGTCCAAAAACAACGCTTTTTTACACTCCTGTCTCCCCTTCTCCTGGAAACAATGACTTACATCAATCCTTTTACATAATTCTTGTTTCTCATGACATTTCTAACATTGCCCACAATTATCAACTTTCTAAGTCTTTCTGAGCAAGAGAAATCGCAAAACAGTCATTTATTCATTGCCGTCCAAAAACAATGCTTTTTTACACTCCAGTCTCCCTTTCTCTTGGAAACAATGACTTACATCAATCCTTTTACATAATTCTTGTTTCTCCTGACATTTCTAACATTGCCCACAATTATCAACTTTCTAAGTCTTTCTGAGCAGGAGAAATCGCAAAACATAGTCATTTCTTCATTGCCGTCCAAAAACAACACTTTTTTACACTCCTGTCTCCATTTCTCTTGGAAACAATGACTTACATCAATCCTTTTACATAATTCTTGTTTCTCCTGACATTTCTAACATTGCCCACAATTATCAACTTTCTAAGTCTTTCTGAGCAAGAGAAATCGCAAAACAGTCATTT
Organism: Mixophyes fleayi; assembly: GCF_038048845.1. NCBI lineage: Eukaryota > Metazoa > Chordata > Amphibia > Anura > Limnodynastidae > Mixophyes > Mixophyes fleayi. Next base: position 22,683 of record NW_027446708.1, on the reverse strand, counting down.
ATTCATTGCCGTCCAAAAACAATGCTTTTTTACACTCCAGTCTCCCTTTCTCTTGGAAACAATGACTTACATCAATCCTTTTACATAATTCTTGTTTCTCCTGACATTTCTAACATTGCCCACAATTATCAACTTCCTAAGTCTTTTTGAGCAGGAGAAATCGCAGAACATAGTCATTTCTTCATTGCCGTCCAAAAACAACGCTTTTTTACACTCCTGTCTCCCTTTCTCTTGGAAACAATGACTTACATCAATACTTTTACATAATTCTTGTTTCTCCTGACATTTCTAACATTGCCCACAATTATCAACTTTCTAAGTCTTTTTGAGCAGGAGAAATCGCAGAACATAGTCATTTCTTCATTGCAGTCCAAAAACAACGCTTTTTTACACTCCTGTCTCCATTTCTCTTGGAAACAATGACTTACATCAATCCTTTTACATAATTCTTGTTTCTCCTGACATTTCTGACATTGCCCACAATTATCAACTTTCTAAGTCTTTCTGAGCAGGAGAAACCGCAAAATATAGTCATTTCTTCATTGCCGTCCAAAAACAACGCTTTTTTACACTCCTGTCTCCCTTTCTCCTGGAAACAATGACTTACATCAATCCTTTTACATAATTCTTGTTTCTCATGATATTTCTAACATTGCCAACAATTATCAACTTTCTAAGTCTTTCTGAGCAGGAGAAATCGCAAAACATAGTCATTTCTTCATTGCCGTCCAAAAACAACACTTTTTTACACTCCTGTCTCCCTTTCTCTTGGAAACAATGACTTACATCAATACTTTTACATAATTCTTGTTTCTCCTGACATTTCTAACATTGCCCACAATTATCAACTTTCTAAGTCTTTTTGAGCAGGAGAAATCGCAGAACATAGTCATTTCTTCATTGCAGTCCAAAAACAACGCTTTTTTACACTCCTGTCTCCATTTCTCTTGGAAACAATGACTTACATCAATCCTTTTACATAATTCTTGTTTCTCCTGACATTTCTAACATTGCCCACAATTATCAACTTTCTAAGTCTTTCTGAGCAGGAGAAACCGCAAAATATAGTCATTTCTTCATTGCCGTCCAAAAACAACGCTTTTTTACACTCCTGTCTCCCTTTCTTCTGGAAACAATGACTTACATCAATCCTTTTACATAATTCTTGTTTCTCATGACATTTCTAACATTGCCCACAATTATCAACTTTCTAAGTCTTTCTGAGCAAGAGAAATCGCAAAAAAGTCATTTATTCATTGCCGTCCAAAAACAATGCTTTTTTACACTCCAGTCTCCCTTTCTCTTGGAAACAATGACTTACATCAATCCTTTTACATAATTCTTGTTTCTCCTGACATTTCTAACATTGCCCACAAATATCAACTTTCTAAGTCTTTCTGAGCAGGAGAAATCGCAAAACATAGTCATTTCTTCATTGCAGTCCAAAAACAACGCTTTTTTACACTCCAGTCTCCCTTTCTCTTGGAAACAATGACTTACATCAATCCTTTTACATAATTCTTGTTTCTCATGACATTTCTAACATTGTCCACAATTATCAACTTTCTAAGTCTTTCTGAGCAGGAGAAATCGCAAAACATAGTCATTTCTTCATTGCAGTCCAAAAACAACGCTTTTTTACACTCCAGTCTCCCTTTCTCTTGGAAACAATGACTTACATCAATCCTTTTACATAATTCTTGTTTCTCCTGACATTTCTAACATTGCCCACAATTATCAACTTTCTAAGTCTTTCTGAGCAGGAGAAACCGCAAAATATAGTCATTTCTTCATTGCCGTCCAAAAACAACGCTTTTTTACACTCCTGTCTCCATTTCTCTTGGAAACAATGACTTACATCAATCCTTTTACATAATTCTTGTTTCTCCTGACATTTCTAACATTGCCCACAATTATCAACTTTCTAAGTCTTTCTGAGCAGGAGAAACCGCAAAATATAGTCATTTCTTCATTGCCGTCCAAAAACAACGCTTTTTTACACTCCTGTCTCCCTTTCTCCTGGAAACAATGACTTACATCAATCCTTTTACATAATTCTTGTTTCTCATGACATTTCTAACATTGCCCACAATTATCAACTTTCAAAGTCTTTCTGAGCAGGAGAAATCGCAAAACATAGTCATTTCTTCATTGCAGTCCAAAAACAACGCTTTTTTACACTCCAGTCTCCCTTTCTCTTGGAAACAATGACTTACATCAATCCTTTTACATAATTCTTGTTTATCCTGTCATTTCTAACATTGCCCACAAATATACACTTTCTAAGTCTTTCTGAGCAGGAGAAATCGCAAAACATAGTCATTTCTTCATTGGAGTCCAAAAACAATGCTTTTTTTACACTCCAGTCTCCCTTTCTCTTGGAAACAATGACTTACATCAATCCTTTTACATAATTCTTGTGTCTCCTGTCATTTCTAACATTGCCCACAATTATTAACTTTCTAAGTCTTTCTGAGCAGGAGAAATCGCAAAACATAGTCATTTCTTCATTGCAGTCCAAAAAAAACGCTTTTTTACACTCCAGTCTCCCTTTCTCTTGGAAACAATGACTTACATCAATCCTTTTACATAATTCTTGTTTCTCCTGACATTTCTAACATTGCCCACAATTATTAACTTTCTAAGTCTTTCTGAGCAGGAGAAATCGCAAAACATAGTCATTTCTTCATTGCAGTCCAAAAACAACGCTTTTTTACACTCCAGTCTCCCTTTCTCTTGGAAACAATGACTTACATCAATCCTTTTACATAATTCTTGTTTCTCATGACATTTCTAACATTACCCACAATTATCAACTTTCTAAGTCTTTCTGAGCAAGAGAAATCGCAAAACAGTCATTTATTCATTGCCGTCCAAAAACTACGCTTTTTTACACTCCAGTCTCCCTTTCTCTTGGAAACAATGACTTACATCAATCCTTTTACATAATTCTTGTTTCTCATGACATTTCTAACATTTTCCACAATTATCAACTTTCTAAGTCTTTCTGAGCAGGAGAAATCGCAAAACATAGTCATTTCTTCATTGCAGTCCAAAAACAACGCTTTTTTACACTCCTGTCTCCCTTTCTCTTGGAAACAATGACTTACATCAATCCTTTTACATAATTCTTGTTTCTCCTGACATTTCTAACATTGCCCACAATTATTAACTTTCTAAGTCTTTCTGAGCAGGAGAAATCGCAAAACATAGTCATTTCTTCATTGCAGTCCAAAAACAACGCTTTTTTACACTCCAGTCTCCCTTTCTCTTGGAAACAATGACTTACATCAATCCTTTTACATAATTCTTGTTTCTCATGACATTTCTAACATTACCCACAATTATCAACTTTCTAAGTCTTTCTGAGCAAGAGAAATCGCAAAACAGTCATTTATTCATTGCCGTCCAAAAACAATGCTTTTTTACACTCCAGTCTCACTTTCTCTTGGAAACAATGACTTACATCAATCCTTTTACATAATTCTTGTTTCTCATGACATTTCTAACATTGCCCACAATTATCAACTTTCTAAGTCTTTCTGAGCAGGAGAAATCGCAAAATATAGTCATTTCTTCATTGCCGTCCAAAAACAACGCTTTTTTACACTCCAGTCTCCCTTTCTCTTGGAAACAATGACTTACATCAATCCTTTTACATAATTCTTATTTCTCATGACATTTCTAACATTGCCCACAATTATCAACTTTCTAATTCTTTCTGAGCAACAGAAATCGCAAAATATAGTCATTTCTTCATTGCCGTCCAAAAACAACGCTTTTTTACACTCCTGTCTCCCTTTCTCTTGGAAACAATGACTTACATCAATCCTTTTACATAATTCTTGTTTCTCCTGACATTTCTAACATTGCCCACAATTATCAACTCTCTAAGTCTTTCTGAGCAGGAGAAATCGCAAAATATAGTCATTTCTTCATTGCCGTCCAAAAACAACGCTTTTTTACACTCCAGTCTCCCTTTCTCTTGAAAACAATGACTTACATCAATCCTTTTACATAATCCTTGTTTCTCCTGACATTTCTAACATTGCCCACAAATATCAACTTTCTAAGTCTTTCTGAGCAGGAGAAATCGCAAAACATAGTCATTTCTTCATTGCCGTCCAAAAACAACGCTTTTTTACACTCCTGTCTCCCTTTCTCTTGGAAACAATGACTTACATCAATCCTTTTACATAATTCTTGTTTTTCCTGACATTTCTGACATTGCCCACAATTATCAACTTTCTAAGTCTTTCTGAGCAGGAGAAATCGCAAAATATAGTCATTTCTTCATTGCCGTCCAAAAACAACGCTTTTTTACACTCCTGTCTCCCTTTCTCCTGGAAACAATGACTTACATCAATCCTTTTACATAATTCTTGTTTCTCATGACATTTCTAACATTGCCCACAATTATCAACTTTCTAAGTCTTTCTGAGCAAGAGAAATCGCAAAACAGTCATTTATTCATTGCCGTCCAAAAACAATGCTTTTTTACACTCCAGTCTCCCTTTCTCTTGGAAACAATGACTTACATCAATCCTTTTACATAATTCTTGTTTCTCCTGACATTTCTAACATTGCCCACAAATATCAACTTTCTAAGTCTTTCTGAGCAGGAGAAATCGCAAAACATAGTCATTTCTTCATTGCAGTCCAAAAACAACGCTTTTTTACACTCCAGTCTCCCTTTCTCTTGGAAACAATGACTTACATCAATCCTTTTACATAATTCTTGTTTCTCATGACATTTCTAACATTGTCCACAATTATCAACTTTCTAAGTCTTTCTGAGCAGGAGAAATCGCAAAACATAGTCATTTCTTCATTGCCGTCCAAAAACAACGCTTTTTTACACTCCTGTCTCTCTTTCTCTTGGAAACAATGACTTACATCAATCCTTTTACATAATTCTTGTTTCTCCTGACATTTCTAACATTGCCCACAAATATCAACTTTCTAAGTCTTTCTGAGCAGGAGAAATCGCAAAACATAGTCACTTCTTCATTGCAGTCCAAAAACAACGCTTTTTTACACTCCAGTCTCCCTTTCTCTTGGAAACAATGACTTACATCAATCCTTTTACATAATTCTTGTTTCTCATGACATTTCTAACATTACCCACAATTATCAACTTTCTAAGTCTTTCTGAGCAGGAGAAATCGCAAAACATAGTCATTTCTTCATTGCAGTCCAAAAACAACGCTTTTTTACACTCCAGTCTCCCTTTCTCTTGGAAACAATGACTTACATCAATCCTTTTACATAATTCTTGTTTATCCTGTCATTTCTAACATTGCCCACAAATATCAACTTTCTAAGTCTTTCTGAGCAGGAGAAATCGCAAAACATAGTCATTTCTTCATTGGAGTCCAAAAACAACGCTTTTTTACACTCCAGTCTCCCTTTCTCTTGGAAACAATGACTTACATCAATCCTTTTACATAATTCTTATTTCTCATGACATTTCTAACATTGCCCACAATTATCAACTTTCTAATTCTTTCTGGGCAAGAGAAATCGCAAAATATAGTCATTTCTTCATTGCCGTCCAAAAACAACGCTTTTTTACACTCCTGTCTCCCTTTCTCTTGGAAACAATGACTTACATCAATCCTTTTACATAATTCTTGTTTCTCCTGACATTTCTAACATTGCCCACAATTATCAACTTTCTAAGTCTTTCTGAGCAGGAGAAATCGCAAAACATAGTCATTTCTTCATTGCAGTCCAAAAACAACGCTTTTTTACACTCCAGTCTCCCTTTCTCTTGGAAACAATGACTTACATCAATCCTTTTACATAATTCTTGTTTATCCTGTCATTTCTAACATTGCCCACAAATATACACTTTCTAAGTCTTTCTGAGCAGGAGAAATCGCAAAACATAGTCATTTCTTCATTGGAGTCCAAAAACAATGCTTTTTTTACACTCCAGTCTCCCTTTCTCTTGGAAACAATGACTTACATCAATCCTTTTACATAATTCTTGTGTCTCCTGTCATTTCTAACATTGCCCACAATTATTAACTTTCTAAGTCTTTCTGAGCAGGAGAAATCGCAAAACATAGTCATTTCTTCATTGCAGTCCAAAAAAAACGCTTTTTTACACTCCAGTCTCCCTTTCTCTTGGAAACAATGACTTACATCAATCCTTTTACATAATTCTTGTTTCTCCTGACATTTCTAACATTGCCCACAATTATTAACTTTCTAAGTCTTTCTGAGCAGGAGAAATCGCAAAACATAGTCATTTCTTCATTGCAGTCCAAAAACAACGCTTTTTTACACTCCAGTCTCCCTTTCTCTTGGAAACAATGACTTACATCAATCCTTTTACATAATTCTTGTTTCTCATGACATTTCTAACATTACCCACAATTATCAACTTTCTAAGTCTTTCTGAGCAAGAGAAATCGCAAAACAGTCATTTATTCATTGCCGTCCAAAAACTACGCTTTTTTACACTCCAGTCTCCCTTTCTCTTGGAAACAATGACTTACATCAATCCTTTTACATAATTCTTGTTTCTCATGACATTTCTAACATTTTCCACAATTATCAACTTTCTAAGTCTTTCTGAGCAGGAGAAATCGCAAAACATAGTCATTTCTTCATTGCAGTCCAAAAACAACGCTTTTTTACACTCCTGTCTCCCTTTCTCTTGGAAACAATGACTTACATCAATCCTTTTACATAATTCTTGTTTCTCCTGACATTTCTAACATTGCCCACAATTATTAACTTTCTAAGTCTTTCTGAGCAGGAGAAATCGCAAAACATAGTCATTTCTTCATTGCAGTCCAAAAACAACGCTTTTTTACACTCCAGTCTCCCTTTCTCTTGGAAACAATGACTTACATCAATCCTTTTACATAATTCTTGTTTCTCATGACATTTCTAACATTACCCACAATTATCAACTTTCTAAGTCTTTCTGAGCAAGAGAAATCGCAAAACAGTCATTTATTCATTGCCGTCCAAAAACAATGCTTTTTTACACTCCAGTCTCACTTTCTCTTGGAAACAATGACTTACATCAATCCTTTTACATAATTCTTGTTTCTCATGACATTTCTAACATTGCCCACAATTATCAACTTTCTAAGTCTTTCTGAGCAGGAGAAATCGCAAAATATAGTCATTTCTTCATTGCCGTCCAAAAACAACGCTTTTTTACACTCCAGTCTCCCTTTCTCTTGGAAACAATGACTTACATCAATCCTTTTACATAATTCTTATTTCTCATGACATTTCTAACATTGCCCACAATTATCAACTTTCTAATTCTTTCTGAGCAACAGAAATCGCAAAATATAGTCATTTCTTCATTGCCGTCCAAAAACAACGCTTTTTTACACTCCTGTCTCCCTTTCTCTTGGAAACAATGACTTACATCAATCCTTTTACATAATTCTTGTTTCTCCTGACATTTCTAACATTGCCCACAATTATCAACTCTCTAAGTCTTTCTGAGCAGGAGAAATCGCAAAATATAGTCATTTCTTCATTGCCGTCCAAAAACAACGCTTTTTTACACTCCAGTCTCCCTTTCTCTTGAAAACAATGACTTACATCAATCCTTTTACATAATCCTTGTTTCTCCTGACATTTCTAACATTGCCCACAAATATCAACTTTCTAAGTCTTTCTGAGCAGGAGAAATCGCAAAACATAGTCATTTCTTCATTGCCGTCCAAAAACAACGCTTTTTTACACTCCTGTCTCCCTTTCTCTTGGAAACAATGACTTACATCAATCCTTTTACATAATTCTTGTTTTTCCTGACATTTCTGACATTGCCCACAATTATCAACTTTCTAAGTCTTTCTGAGCAGGAGAAATCGCAAAATATAGTCATTTCTTCATTGCCGTCCAAAAACAACGCTTTTTTACACTCCTGTCTCCCTTTCTCCTGGAAACAATGACTTACATCAATCCTTTTACATAATTCTTGTTTCTCATGACATTTCTAACATTGCCCACAATTATCAACTTTCTAAGTCTTTCTGAGCAAGAGAAATCGCAAAACAGTCATTTATTCATTGCCGTCCAAAAACAATGCTTTTTTACACTCCAGTCTCCCTTTCTCTTGGAAACAATGACTTACATCAATCCTTTTACATAATTCTTGTTTCTCCTGACATTTCTAACATTGCCCACAAATATCAACTTTCTAAGTCTTTCTGAGCAGGAGAAATCGCAAAACATAGTCATTTCTTCATTGCAGTCCAAAAACAACGCTTTTTTACACTCCAGTCTCCCTTTCTCTTGGAAACAATGACTTACATCAATCCTTTTACATAATTCTTGTTTCTCATGACATTTCTAACATTGTCCACAATTATCAACTTTCTAAGTCTTTCTGAGCAGGAGAAATCGCAAAACATAGTCATTTCTTCATTGCCGTCCAAAAACAACGCTTTTTTACACTCCTGTCTCCCTTTCTCTTGGAAACAATGACTTACATCAATCCTTTTACATAATTCTTGTTTCTCCTGACATTTCTAACATTGCCCACAAATATCAACTTTCTAAGTCTTTCTGAGCAGGAGAAATCGCAAAACATAGTCACTTCTTCATTGCAGTCCAAAAACAACGCTTTTTTACACTCCAGTCTCCCTTTCTCTTGGAAACAATGACTTACATCAATCCTTTTACATAATTCTTGTTTCTCATGACATTTCTAACATTACCCACAATTATCAACTTTCTAAGTCTTTCTGAGCAGGAGAAATCGCAAAACATAGTCATTTCTTCATTGCAGTCCAAAAACAACGCTTTTTTACACTCCAGTCTCCCTTTCTCTTGGAAACAATGACTTACATCAATCCTTTTACATAATTCTTGTTTATCCTGTCATTTCTAACATTGCCCACAAATATCAACTTTCTAAGTCTTTCTGAGCAGGAGAAATCGCAAAACATAGTCATTTCTTCATTGGAGTCCAAAAACAACGCTTTTTTACACTCCAGTCTCCCTTTCTCTTGGAAACAATGACTTACATCAATCCTTTTACATAATTCTTATTTCTCATGACATTTCTAACATTGCCCACAATTATCAACTTTCTAATTCTTTCTGGGCAAGAGAAATCGCAAAATATAGTCATTTCTTCATTGCCGTCCAAAAACAACGCTTTTTTACACTCCTGTCTCCCTTTCTCTTGGAAACAATGACTTACATCAATCCTTTTACATAATTCTTGTTTCTCCTGACATTTCTAACATTGCCCACAATTATCAACTTTCTAAGTCTTTCTGAGCAGGAGAAATCGCAAAACATAGTCATTTCTTCATTGCAGTCCAAAAACAACGCTTTTTTACACTCCAGTCTCCCTTTCTCTTGGAAACAATGACTTACATCAATCCTTTTACATAATTCTTGTTTCTCATGACATTTCTAACATTGCCCACAATTATCAACTTTCTAAGTCTTTCTGAGCAAGAGAATTCGCAAAACAGTCATTTATTCATTGCCGTCCAAAAACAATGCTTTTTTTACACTCCAGTCTCCCTTTCTCTTGGAAACAATGACTTACATCAATCCTTTTACATAATTCTTATTTCTCATGACATTTCTAACATTGCCCACAATTATCAACTTTCTAATTCTTTCTGAGCAAGAGAAATCGCAAAATATAGTCATTTCTTCATTGCCGTCCAAAAACAACGCTTTTTTACACTCCTGTCTCCCTTTCTCTTGGAAACAATGACTTACATCAATCCTTTTACATAATTCTTGTTTATCCTGACATTTCTAACATTGCCCACAATTATCAACTTTCTAAGTCTTTCTGAGCAGGAGAAATCGCAAAATATAGTCATTTCTTCATTGCCGTCCAAAAACAACGCTTTTTTACACTCCAGTCTCCCTTTCTCTTGGAAACAATGACTTACATCAATCCTTTTACATAATTCTTGTTTCTCATGACATTTCTAACATTGTCCACAATTATCACCTTTCTAAGTCTTTCTGAGCAGGAGAAATCGCAAAACATAGTGATTTCTTCATTGCCGTCCAAAAACAACGCTTTTTTACACTCCTGTCTCCCTTTCTCTTGGAAACAATGACTTACATCAATCCTTTTACATAATCCTTGTTTCTCCTGACATTTCTAACATTGCCCACAAATATCAACTTTCTAAGTCTTTCTGAGCAGGAGAAATCGCAAAACATAGTCATTTCTTCATTGCAGTCCAAAAACAACGCTTTTTTACACTCCAGTCTCCCTTTCTCTTGGAAACAATGACTTACATCAATCCTTTTACATAATTTTTGTTTCTCATGACATTTCTAACATTGCCCACAATTATCAACTTTCTAAGTCTTTCTGAGCAAGAGAAAGCGCAAAACAGTCATTTATTCATTGCCGTCCAAAAACAATGCTTTTTTAAACTCCAGTCTCACTTTCTCTTGGAAACAATGACTTACATCAATCCTTTTACATAATTCTTGTTTATCCTGACATTTCTAACATTGCCCACAAATATCAACTTTCTAAGTCTTTCTGAAAAGGAGAAATCGCAAAACATAGTCATTTCTTCATTGGAGTCCAAAAACAACGGTTTTTTACACTCCAGTCTCCCTTTCTCTTGGAAACAATGACTTACATCAATCCATTTACATAATTCTTATTTCTCATGACATTTCTAACATTGCCCACAATTATCAACTTTCTAAGTCTTTCTGAGCAGGAGAAATCGCAAAATATAGTCATTTCTTCATTGCCGTCCAAAAACAACGCTTTTTTACACTCCTGTCTCCCTTTCTCCTGGAAACAATGACTTACATCAATCCTTTTACATAATTCTTGTTTCTCATGACATTTCTAACATTGCCCACAATTATCAACTTTCTAAGTCTTTCTGAGCAAGAGAAATCGCAAAACAGTCATTTATTCATTGCCGTCCAAAAACAATGCTTTTTTACACTCCAGTCTCACTTTCTCTTGGAAACAATGACTTACATCAATCCTTTTACATAATTCTTGTTTCTCATGACATTTCTAACATTGCCCACAATTATCAACTTTCTAAGTCTTTCTGAGCAGGAGAAATCGCAAAACATAGTCATTTCTTCATTGCAGTCCAAAAACAACGCTTTTTACACTCCAGTCTCCCTTTCTCTTGGAAACAATGACTTACATCAATCCTTTTACATAATTCTTGTTTATCCTGTCATTTCTAACATTGCCCACAAATATACACTTTCTAAGTCTTTCTGAGCAGGAGAAATCGCAAAACATAGTCATTTCTTCATTGGAGTCCAAAAACAATGCTTTTTTTACACTCCAGTCTCCCTTTCTCTTGGAAACAATGACTTACATCAATCCTTTTACATAATTCTTGTGTCTCCTGTCATTTCTAACATTGCCCACAATTATTAACTTTCTAAGTCTTTCTGAGCAGGAGAAATCGCAAAACATAGTCATTTCTTCATTGCAGTCCAAAAAAAAACGCTTTTTTACACTCCAGTCTCCCTTTCTCTTGGAAACAATGACTTACATCAATCCTTTTACATAATTCTTGTTTCTCCTGACATTTCTAACATTGCCCACAATTATTAACTTTCTAAGTCTTTCTGAGCAGGAGAAATCGCAAAACATAGTCATTTCTTCATTGCAGTCCAAAAACAACGCTTTTTTACACTCCAGTCTCCCTTTCTCTTGGAAACAATGACTTACATCAATCCTTTTACATAATTCTTGTTTCTCATGACATTTCTAACATTACCCACAATTATCAACTTTCTAAGTCTTTCTGAGCAAGAGAAATCGCAAAACAGTCATTTATTCATTGCCGTCCAAAAACAACGCTTTTTTACACTCCAGTCTCCCTTTCTCTTGGAAACAATGACTTACATCAATCCTTTTACATAATTCTTGTTTCTCATGACATTTCTAACATTTTCCACAATTATCAACTTTCTAAGTCTTTCTGAGCAGGAGAAATCGCAAAACATAGTCATTTCTTCATTGCAGTCCAAAAACAACGCTTTTTTACACTCCTGTCTCCCTTTCTCTTGGAAACAATGACTTACATCAATCCTTTTACATAATTCTTGTTTCTCCTGACATTTCTAACATTGCCCACAATTATTAACTTTCTAAGTCTTTCTGAGCAGGAGAAATCGCAAAACATAGTCATTTCTTCATTGCAGTCCAAAAACAACGCTTTTTTACACTCCAGTCTCCCTTTCTCTTGGAAACAATGACTTACATCAATCCTTTTACATAATTCTTGTTTCTCATGACATTTCTAACATTACCCACAATTATCAACTTTCTAAGTCTTTCTGAGCAAGAGAAATCGCAAAACAGTCATTTATTCATTGCCGTCCAAAAACAATGCTTTTTTACACTCCAGTCTCACTTTCTCTTGGAAACAATGACTTACATCAATCCTTTTACATAATTCTTGTTTCTCATGACATTTCTAACATTGCCCACAATTATCAACTTTCTAAGTCTTTCTGAGCAGGAGAAATCGCAAAATATAGTCATTTCTTCATTGCCGTCCAAAAACAACGCTTTTTTACACTCCTGTCTCCCTTTCTCTTGGAAACAATGACTTACATCAATCCTTTTACATAATTCTTGTTTCTCCTGACATTTCTAACATTGCCCACAATTATCAACTCTCTAAGTCTTTCTGAGCAGGAGAAATCGCAAAATATAGTCATTTCTTCATTGCCGTCCAAAAACAACGCTTTTTTACACTCCAGTCTCCCTTTCTCTTGAAAACAATGACTTACATCAATCCTTTTACATAATCCTTGTTTCTCCTGACATTTCTAACATTGCCCACAAATATCAACTTTCTAAGTCTTTCTGAGCAGGAGAAATCGCAAAACATAGTCATTTCTTCATTGCCGTCCAAAAACAACGCTTTATTACACTCCTGTCTCCCTTTCTCTTGGAAACAATGACTTACATCAATCCTTTTACATAATTCTTGTTTATCCTGACATTTCTAACATTGCCCACAAATATCAACTTTCTAAGTCTTTCTGAAAAGGAGAAATCGCAAAACATAGTCATTTCTTCATTGGAGTCCAAAAACAACGGTTTTTTACACTCCAGTCTCCCTTTCTCTTGGAAACAATGACTTACATCAATCCATTTACATAATTCTTATTTCTCATGACATTTCTAACATTGCCCACAATTATCAACTTTCTAATTCTTTCTGAGCAAGAGAAATCGCAAAATATAGTCATTTCTTCATTGCCGTCCAAAAACAACGCTTTTTTACACTCCTGTCTCCCTTTCTCTTGGAAACAATGACTTACATCAATCCTTTTACATAATTCTTGTTTCTCCTGACATTTCTGACATTGCCCACAATTATCAACTTTCTAAGTCTTTCTGAGCAGGAGAAATCGCAAAATATAGTCATTTCTTCATTGCCGTCCAAAAACAACGCTTTTTTACACTCCTGTCTCCCTTTCTCCTGGAAACAATGACTTACATCAATCCTTTTACATAATTCTTGTTTCTCATGACATTTCTAACATTGCCCACAATTATCAACTTTCTAAGTCTTTCTGAGCAAGAGAAATCGCAAAACAGTCATTTATTCATTGCCGTCCAAAAACAATGCTTTTTTACACTCCAGTCTCCCTTTCTCTTGGAAACAATGACTTACATCAATCCTTTTACATAATTCTTGTTTCTCCTGACATTTCTAACATTGCCCACAAATATCAACTTTCTAAGTCTTTCTGAGCAGGAGAAATCGCAAAACATTGTCATTTCTTCATTGCAGTCCAAAAACAACGCTTTTATACACTCCAGTCTCCCTTTCTCTTGGAAACAATGACTTACATCAATCCTTTTACATAATTCTTGTTTCTCATGACATTTCTAACATTGTCCACAATTATCAACTTTCTAAGTCTTTCTGAGCAAGAGAAATCGCAAAATATAGTCATTTCTTCATTGCCGTCCAAAAACAACGCTTTTTTACACTCCTGTCTCCCTTTCTCTTGGAAACAATGACTTACATCAATCCTTTTACATAATTCTTGTTTCTCCTGACATTTCTGACATTGCCCACAATTATCAACTTTCTAAGTCTTTCTGAGCAGGAGAAATCGCAAAATATAGTCATTTCTTCATTGCCGTCCAAAAACAACGCTTTTTTACACTCCTGTCTCCCTTTCTCCTGGAAACAATGACTTACATCAATCCTTTTACATAATTCTTGTTTCTCATGACATTTCTAACATTGCCCACAATTATCAACTTTCTAAGTCTTTCTGAGCAAGAGAAATCGCAAAACAGTCATTTATTCATTGCCGTCCAAAAACAATGCTTTTTTACACTCCAGTCTCCCTTTCTCTTGGAAACAATGACTTACATCAATCCTTTTACATAATTCTTGTTTCTCCTGACATTTCTAACATTGCCCACAAATATCAACTTTCTAAGTCTTTCTGAGCAGGAGAAATCGCAAAACATAGTCATTTCTTCATTGCAGTCCAAAAACAACGCTTTTATACACTCCAGTCTCCCTTTCTCTTGGAAACAATGACTTACATCAATCCTTTTACATAATTCTTATTTCTCATGACATTTCTAACATTGCCCACATCTATCAACTTTCTAATTCTTTCTGAGCAAGAGAAATCGCAAAATATAGTCATTTCTTCATTGCCGTCCAAAAACAACGCTTTTTTACACTCCTGTCTCCCTTTCTCTTGGAAACAATGACTTACATCAATCCTTTTACATAATTCTTGTTTATCCTGACATTTCTAACATTGCCCACAATTATCACCTTTCTAAGTCTTTCTGAGCAGGAGAAATCGCAAAACATAGTGATTTCTTCATTGCCGTCCAAAAACAACGCTTTTTTACACTCCTGTCTCCCTTTCTCTTGGAAACAATGACTTACATCAATCCTTTTACATAATCCTTGTTTCTCCTGACATTTCTAACATTGCCCACAAATATCAACTTTCTAAGTCTTTCTGAGCAGGAGAAATCGCAAAACATAGTCATTTCTTCATTGCAGTCCAAAAACAACGCTTTTTTACACTCCAGTCTCCCTTTCTCTTGGAAACAATGACTTACATCAATCCTTTTACATAATTTTTGTTTCTCATGACATTTCTAACATTGCCCACAATTATCAACTTTCTAAGTCTTTCTGAGCAAGAGAAAGCGCAAAACAGTCATTTATTCATTGCCGTCCAAAACAATGCTTTTTTAAACTCCAGTCTCACTTTCTCTTGGAAACAATGACTTACATCAATCCTTTTACATAATTCTTGTTTCTCATGACATTTCTAACATTGCCCACAAATATCAACTTTCTAAGTCTTTCTGAAAAGGAGAAATCGCAAAACATAGTCATTTCTTCATTGGAGTCCAAAAACAACGGTTTTTTACACTCCAGTCTCCCTTTCTCTTGGAAACAATGACTTACATCAATCCATTTACATAATTCTTATTTCTCATGACATTTCTAACATTGCCCACAATTATCAACTTTCTAATTCTTTCTGAGCAAGAGAAATCGCAAAATATAGTCATTTCTTCATTGCCGTCCAAAAACAACGCTTTTTTACACTCCTGTCTCCCTTTCTCTTGGAAACAATGACTTACATCAATCCTTTTACATAATTCTTGTTTCTCCTGACATTTCTGACATTGCCCACAATTATCAACTTTCTAAGTCTTTCTGAGCAGGAGAAATCGCAAAATATAGTCATTTCTTCATTGCCGTCCAAAAACAACGCTTTTTTACACTCCTGTCTCCCTTTCTCCTGGAAACAATGACTTACATCAATCCTTTTACATAATTCTTGTTTCTCATGACATTTCTAACATTGCCCACAATTATCAACTTTCTAAGTCTTTCTGAGCAAGAGAAATCGCAAAACAGTCATTTATTCATTGCCGTCCAAAAACAATGCTTTTTTACACTCCAGTCTCCCTTTCTCTTGGAAACAATGACTTACATCAATCCTTTTACATAATTCTTGTTTCTCCTGACATTTCTAACATTGCCCACAAATATCAACTTTCTAAGTCTTTCTGAGCAGGAGAAATCGCAAAACATAGTCATTTCTTCATTGCAGTCCAAAAACAACGCTTTTTTACACTCCAGTCTCCCTTTCTCTTGGAAACAATGACTTACATCAATCCTTTTACATAATTCTTGTTTCTCATGACATTTCTAACATTGTCCACAATTATCAACTTTCTCAGTCTTTCTGAGCAGGAGAAATCGCAAAACATAGTCATTTCTTCATTGCCGTCCAAAAACAACGCTTTTTTACACTCCTGTCTCCCTTTCTCTTGGAAACAATGACTTACATCAATCCTTTTACATAATTCTTGTTTCTCCTGACATTTCTAACATTGCCCACAAATATCAACTTTCTAAGTCTTTCTGAGCAGGAGAAATCGCAAAACATAGTCACTTCTTCATTGCAGTCCAAAAACAACGCTTTTTTACACTCCAGTCTCCCTTTCTCTTGGAAACAATGACTTACATCAATCCTTTTACATAATTCTTGTTTCTCATGACATTTCTAACATTACCCACAATTATCAACTTTCTAAGTCTTTCTGAGCAGGAGAAATCGCAAAACATAGTCATTTCTTCATTGCAGTCCAAAAACAACGCTTTTTTACACTCCAGTCTCCCTTTCTCTTGGAAACAATGACTTACATCAATCCTTTTACATAATTCTTGTTTATCCTGTCATTTCTAACATTGCCCACAAATATCAACTTTCTAAGTCTTTCTGAGCAGGAGAAATCGCAAAACATAGTCATTTCTTCATTGGAGTCCAAAAACAACGCTTTTTTACACTCCAGTCTCCCTTTCTCTTGGAAACAATGACTTACATCAATCCTTTTACATAATTCTTATTTCTCATGACATTTCTAACATTGCCCACAATTATCAACTTTCTAATTCTTTCTGGGCAAGAGAAATCGCAAAATATAGTCATTTCTTCATTGCCGTCCAAAACAACGCTTTTTTACACTCCTGTCTCCCTTTCTCTTGGAAACAATGACTTACATCAATCCTTTTACATAATTCTTGTTTCTCCTGACATTTCTAACATTGCCCACAATTATCAACTTTCTAAGTCTTTCTGAGCAGGAGAAATCGCAAAACATAGTCATTTCTTCATTGCAGTCCAAAAACAACGCTTTTTTACACTCCAGTCTCCCTTTCTCTTGGAAACAATGACTTACATCAATCCTTTTACATAATTCTTGTTTCTCATGACATTTCTAACATTGCCCACAATTATCAACTTTCTAAGTCTTTCTGAGCAAGAGAATTCGCAAAACAGTCATTTATTCATTGCCGTCCAAAAACAATGCTTTTTTTACACTCCAGTCTCCCTTTCTCTTGGAAACAATGACTTACATCAATCCTTTTACATAATTTTTGTTTCTCATGACATTTCTAACATTGTCCACAATTATCAACTTTCTAAGTCTTTCTGAGCAGGAGAAATCGCAAAACATAGTCATTTCTTCATTGCCGTCCAAAAACAACGCTTTTTTACACTCCTGTCTCCCTTTCTCTTGGAAACAATGACTTACATCAATCCTTTTACATAATTCTTGTTTCTCCTGACATTTCTAACATTGCCCACAATTATTAACTTTCTAAGTCTTTCTGAGCAGGAGAAATCGCAAAACATAGTCATTTCTTCATTGCAGTCCAAAAACAACGCTTTTTACACTCCAGTCTCCCTTTCTCTTGGAAACAATGACTTACATCAATCCTTTTACATAATTTTTGTTTCTCATGACATTTCTAACATTGTCCACAATTATCAACTTTCTAAGTCTTTCTGAGCAGGAGAAATCGCAAAACATAGTCATTTCTTCATTGCCGTCCAAAAACAACGCTTTTTTACACTCCTGTCTCCCTTTCTCTTGGAAACAATGACTTACATCAATCCTTTTACATAATCCATGTTTCTCCTGACATTTCTAACATTGCCCACAAATATCAACTTTCTAAATCTTTCTGAGCAGGAGAAATCGCAAAACATAGTCATTTCTTCATTGCAGTCCAAAAACAACGCTTTTTTACACTCCAGTCTCCCTTTCTCTTGGAAACAATGACTTACATCAATCCTTTTACATAATTCTTGTTTCTCATGACATTTCTAACATTGCCCACAATTATCAACTTTCTAAGTCTTTCTGAGCAAGAGAAATCGCAAAACAGTCATTTATTCATTGCCGTCCAAAAACAATGCTTTTTTACACTCCAGTCTCACTTTCTCTTGGAAACAATGACTTACATCAATCCTTTTACATAATTCTTGTTTCTCATGACATTTCTAACATTGCCCACAATTATCAACTTTCTAAGTCTTTCTGAGCAGGAGAAATCGCAAAACATAGTCATTTCTTCATTGCAGTCCAAAAACAACGCTTTTTTACACTCCAGTCTCCCTTTCTCTTGGAAACAATGACTTACATCAATCCTTTTACATAATTCTTGTTTATCCTGTCATTTCTAACATTGCCCACAAATATCAACTTTCTAAGTCTTTCTGAGCAGGAGAAATCGCAAAACATAGTCATTTCTTCATTGGAGTCCAAAAACAATGCTTTTTTACACTCCAGTCTCCCTTTCTCTTGGAAACAATGACTTACATCAATCCTTTTACATAATTCTTGTTTCTCCTGTCATTTCTAACATTGCCCACAATTATTAACTTTCTAAGTCTTTCTGAGCAGGAGAAATCGCAAAACATAGTCATTTCTTCATTGCAGTCCAAAAACAACGCTTTTTCACACTCCAGTCTCCCTTTCTCTTGGAAACAATGACTTACATCAATCCTTTTACATAATTCTTGTTTCACATGACATTTCTAACATTGTCCACAATTATCAACTTTCTAAGTCTTTCTGAGCAGGAGAAATCGCAAAACATAGTCATTTCTTCATTGCCGTCCAAAAACAACGCTTTTTTACACTCCTGTCTCCCTTTCTCCTGGAAACAATGACTTACATCAATCCTTTTACATAATTCTTGTTTCTCATGACATTTCTAACATTGCCCACAATTATCAACTTTCTAAGTCTTTCTGAGCAAGAGAAATCGCAAAACAGTCATTTATTCATTGCCGTCCAAAAACAATGCTTTTTTACACTCCAGTCTCCCTTTCTCTTGGAAACAATGACTTACATCAATCCTTTTACATAATTCTTGTTTCTCCTGACATTTCTAACATTGCCCACAAATATCAACTTTCTAAGTCTTTCTGAGCAGGAGAAATCGCAAAACATAGTCATTTCTTCATTGCAGTCCAAAAACAACGCTTTTTTACACTCCAGTCTCCCTTTCTCTTGGAAACAATGACTTACATCAATCCTTTTACATAATTCTTGTTTCTCATGACATTTCTAACATTGTCCACAATTATCAACTTTCTAAGTCTTTCTGAGCAGGAGAAATCGCAAAACATAGTCATTTCTTCATTGCCGTCCAAAAACAACGCTTTTTTACACTCCTGTCTCCCTTTCTCTTGGAAACAATGACTTACATCAATCCTTTTACATAATTCTTGTTTCTCCTGACATTTCTAACATTGCCCACAATTATTAACTTTCTAAGTCTTTCTGAGCAGGAGAAATCGCAAAACATAGTCATTTCTTCATTGCAGTCCAAAAACAACGTTTTTTTTACACTCCAGTCTCCCTTTCTCTTGGAAACAATGACTTACATCAATCCTTTTACATAATTCTTATTTCTCATGACATTTCTAACATTGCCCACAATTATCAACTTTCTAATTCTTTCTGAGCAAGAGAAATCGCAAAATATAGTCATTTCTTCATTGCCGTCCAAAAACAACGCTTTTTTACACTCCTGTCTCCCTTTCTCTTGGAAACAATGACTTACATCAATCCTTTTACATAATTCTTGTTTCTCCTGACATTTCTAACATTGCCCACAATTATCAACTTTCTAAGTCTTTCTGAGCAGGAGAAATCGCAAAATATAGTCATTTCTTCATTGCCGTCCAAAAACAACGCTTTTTTACACTTCAGTCTCCCTTTCTCTTGGAAACAATGACTTACATCAATCCTTTTACATAATTCTTGTTTCTCATGACATTTCTAACATTGTCCACAATTATCAACTTTCTAAGTCTTTCTGAGCAGGAGAAATCGCAAAACATAGTAATTTCTTCATTGCCATCCAAAAACAACGCTTTTTTACACTCCTGTCTCCCTTTCTCTTGGAAACAATGACTTACATCAATCCTTTTACATAATCCTTGTTTCTCCTGACATTTCTAACATTGCCCACAAATATCAACTTTCTAAGTCTTTCTGAGCAGGAGAAATCGCAAAACATAGTCACTTCTTCATTGCAGTCCAAAAACAACGCTTTTTTACACTCCAGTCTCCCTTTCTCTTGGAAACAATGACTTACATCAATCCTTTTACATAATTCTTGTTTCTCATGACATTTCTAACATTACCCACAATTATCAACTTTCTAAGTCTTTCTGAGCAAGAGAAATCGCAAAACAGTCATTTATTCATTGCCGTCCAAAAACAATGCTTTTTTTACACTCCAGTCTCACTTTCTCTTGGAAACAATGACTTACATCAATCCTTTTACATAATTCTTGTTTCACATGACATTTCTAACATTGTCCACAATTATCAACTTTCTAAGTCTTTCTGAGCAGGAGAAATCGCAAAACATAGTCATTTCTTCATTGCCGTCCAAAAACAACGCTTTTTTACACTCCTGTCTCCCTTTCTCCTGGAAACAATGACTTACATCAATCCTTTTACATAATTCTTGTTTCTCATGACATTTCTAACATTGCCCACAATTATCAACTTTCTAAGTCTTTCTGAGCAAGAGAAATCGCAAAACAGTCATTTATTCATTGCCGTCCAAAAACAATGCTTTTTTAAACTCCAGTCTCCCTTTCTCTTGGAAACAATGACTTACATCAATCCTTTTACATAATTCTTGTTTCTCCTGACATTTCTAACATTGCCCACAAATATCAACTTTCTAAGTCTTTCTGAGCAGGAGAAATCGCAAAACATAGTCATTTCTTCATTGCAGTCCAAAAACAACGCTTTTTTACACTCCAGTCTCCCTTTCTCTTGGAAACAATGACTTACATCAATCCTTTTACATAATTCTTGTTTCTCATGACATTTCTAACATTGTCCACAATTATCAACTTTCTAAGTCTTTCTGAGCAGGAGAAATCGCAAAACATAGTCATTTCTTCATTGCCGTCCAAAAACAACGCTTTTTTACACTCCTGTCTCCCTTTCTCTTGGAAACAATGACTTACATCAATCCTTTTACATAATTCTTGTTTCTCCTGACATTTCTAACATTGCCCACAATTATTAACTTTCTAAGTCTTTCTGAGCAGGAGAAATCGCAAAACATAGTCATTTCTTCATTGCAGTCCAAAAACAACGTTTTTTTTACACTCCAGTCTCCCTTTCTCTTGGAAACAATGACTTACATCAATCCTTTTACATAATTCTTATTTCTCATGACATTTCTAACATTGCCCACAATTATCAACTTTCTAATTCTTTCTGAGCAAGAGAAATCGCAAAATATAGTCATTTCTTCATTGCCGTCCAAAAACAACGCTTTTTTACACTCCTGTCTCCCTTTCTCTTGGAAACAATGACTTACATCAATCCTTTTACATAATTCTTGTTTCTCCTGACATTTCTAACATTGCCCACAATTATCAACTTTCTAAGTCTTTCTGAGCAGGAGAAATCGCAAAATATAGTCATTTCTTCATTGCCGTCCAAAAACAACGCTTTTTTACACTTCAGTCTCCCTTTCTCTTGGAAACAATGACTTACATCAATCCTTTTACATAATTCTTGTTTCTCATGACATTTCTAACATTGTCCACAATTATCAACTTTCTAAGTCTTTCTGAGCAGGAGAAATCGCAAAACATAGTCATTTCTTCATTGCCATCCAAAAACAACGCTTTTTTACACTCCTGTCTCCCTTTCTCTTGGAAACAATGACTTACATCAATCCTTTTACATAATCCTTGTTTCTCCTGACATTTCTAACATTGCCCACAAATATCAACTTTCTAAGTCTTTCTGAGCAGGAGAAATCGCAAAACATAGTCACTTCTTCATTGCAGTCCAAAAACAACGCTTTTTTACACTCCAGTCTCCCTTTCTCTTGGAAACAATGACTTACATCAATCCTTTTACATAATTCTTGTTTCTCATGACATTTCTAACATTACCCACAATTATCAACTTTCTAAGTCTTTCTGAGCAAGAGAAATCGCAAAACAGTCATTTATTCATTGCCGTCCAAAAACAATGCTTTTTTACACTCCAGTCTCACTTTCTCTTGGAAACAATGACTTACATCAATCCTTTTACATAATTCTTGTTTCTCATGACATTTCTAACATTGCCCACAATTATCAACTTTCTAAGTCTTTCTGAGCAGGAGAAATCGCAAAACATAGTCATTTCTTCATTGCAGTCCAAAAACAACGCTTTTTTACACTCCAGTCTCCCTTTCTCTTGGAAACAATGACTTACATCAATCCTTTTACATAATTCTTGTTTATCCTGTCATTTCTAACATTGCCCACAAATATCAACTTTCTAAGTCTTTCTGAGCAGGAGAAATCGCAAAA